>NC_056727.1:519936458-520038958 GCF_019279795.1 Protopterus annectens | reverse complement strand
GTTTTAGATAAAATTGTAAACTTTTTTAACTACTTTAACTACTTGACCATCAACTATGAAACCAATATCACCAATAACAAATATACCAAACACTTCTTAAACATTGTTCCTACCAAATTGGTTGGACAAATTGTCAACCTTCCTTTCCTTTTGTCATCTGTGTATTTGATATACAGTTTAATGTTCCAGCCTTGTGTTTATCTGTGTTTGTTGATAGGTTCAGTCTGAACATAGCCGTCACCTTCTTACACTCATTTACTTCAGTGAGAGCATGACTATGCCAACTCTCAGCGCACTAGCAAAGGTCTTAAGCTAAGTGCTAAGGCCTGCAGTGTGTCTGTGTTTGATGAAGAAACATTTCTCATCTATGTGTTTATGTAGATAACTCACTAGCTCTTTACCATCCTACCTCCACATTAGTTCAGAAATCATTATATTTGGCCTGATTCTATTCCAGAGACATTGCTTTTACAGTTAAAATATCTTAGCCCCTCTGTATTCATGCCTGAAAATGTCCTGTCACTGGCATTAATGCTCCTTTAGGCATGTACCTTTCTAAGCATATTAGTTGATTTGAGAGGTCTACGATTCAGAACTAAAAATATTGTATGCCCTCAAGTCCATTAGCTCCCCAAATAACATGAAAGTTCTGTCTTTGTACTCAGTCTCCCACTGACTGCTTTACAGCAACTTCTGCTCTGTTTTCTGTGTCATGAAAGACACTGCCCGTTTGACCTCCTGCAGCTCTGAAGAGGCAGCAATCCCAAACACTTTTACCAAGGATTTCAACCTCCATCAACAAATAAATTAGACTTATTGAGGGGATAAGTAGCTAATCCAATGCATTCAATATCTGTGGGACGTCCTCCTACATGTGAAATAAAACAGTACTCTGGCGACATTCTAAGTTAATCTCAATAATTGAATGAGCAGTAATGAATTCTTTCTTGGGTTATCCTGCATATATCTTCTAAACAAAAAGTGTTTGCACTATTGAATTACAAAAAAATTCAAGAGACCGCTTAGCTAGGCTCTTAATATTCCCACTGATTGCATATCTAGTATTAACACATGAACCTATATGCATTAACCCTTAATCAAACCCTAAATATTCTTAGGGCATATAATGTTGGTCAAACTGTACTCCAGCAAGACTTTACGTGTGGCCAGGAATAATAAGTGTTTTGTAAAACACAGACACAACATTCCACAACTGCTGAGATACAAAGCCAACACAGATTTTTGCTAGGTTGATAGTATTTGGCTGAAATGGCCCGAAAGGCAAAGTCTGTTCTTAAAACTCCATAACAATCACACTCCAGTCAAGTTTTCAAAGTTATGCTGACTGTGATTTAGAAATATAAATCATTTTTTTTCCACTAACTAAATATATGACATCATCAATGCAGGCACCAAAGCAATCTGGGCAACAATAATATTCCTAGGACTCATGCCAAGCTCACACAGGAACCTCCTTTCAAATAGCTTTTTCTAGTGAAATTGAATGATGTCAAGTTGGCTCAAAAAGTGGGGAAAGTCGTTTTCCAAGACAATATTCTACACCTTCAATAATCTCAATGTATTCAAATACTGAGGTTCATTCATGGTTTGACATTTAATTTTTGATAAATAGTGAGCCTTAGAACAGTCTCTCAATGGCTCACTGGTAAACTGGATCAGGGGAGCAATAGGATGGCACAAACAGCTATTTACAGACTTTTAGCAAGAACTCAGCATTAAGTTTAAAACAAATGCTAGGAAATTTCTTACACTATGACTCTAAGGTGTTGAGTGGCGTGCTATTGAAATGTCTACACTCAAAATGCCGAGTGCTGACAAGTAGGAAAAAAAATGAAAAGCCAGGAGAGGAGCGAATCCTGAAAATTATTCTTCTCTTCTTCTTGGATTTAGTATATGTAAGTCCATTCTTTCAGCTATTCTGTCTCCATATTTCGGGACTCAGTCTAGCAGGTACTGACATTTTAAAAGGTTGCCATGTTGAACCCTTGGTCCTGTTGGTAGATGATTTCCAAACAGTACATCCAGTTTCTTGGTGTCTATGTTCTCCATTAGTATTAACATTGCATTGTTTCTGCCTACCTGAGCATAAACATGCTGATTTGAAACCAGTTCCTTCTTTTTCCCAAAACACCGAGTTTGGTTCAACATATCCAGATGCTGAATTTTAATAGGTTCATGGGTGTTTACTAGGCTAATGACCACAAGGGCCTTTTTTAGCCTAGCCATGCATCCCAAATCTCTGACAAGTTCTGATACCCTTGATAAGTGAAAGCATGGGCCTGTGAGATGAACCATTTACAGGTTACCTCTGTCCATTAGAGATATAGGTACCAAACTAGTCATGAATTTCTGGTTTCCCATCTAATTGTTCAAGTTGCACTTGAATTGGGTTAGGGAGGAACTCTGCTTCACATGGATGGGAAGCCTGTTCCATAGACAGGGTAGTCTCTAGGATACATACCTATCTCTCCAGCAGGCCCTATTTATATAATACATATATACAGAGATAGGGCCTTGAGGTGGTCTGCATAAGACATATTACTTACTCCCTATATTCTTTTAGTGAGGAACCTCTGTGGATGTTCCAATTGTTGGATATTCCTGGTTAGGTACATACCAAAGATTAGATACACTTAAAATGTGTGTATTACTAAAACTGAACAATAAAAAAGAAAATACAACAAAAGGACAGTGAAATACCAGATGCAAGATGCTGACCCTCTCATATTCTAGCTGTCGCTCAACATAGAAGAAGAATCATAAGTCATAAGTCATTTCCAGTAACTGAATAAGGTTACCTCTACCTTAACTCATTTTCATGATTTATGTCCAAATTCTGCTGCCTGCTAAACAGAAAATGACTATGATATGTCAACATTATTCACAGTTTGTAATATATTTTTTCACTTTCGCAATTCATAGCCAATACGTAATAAGCAGGGACCTTAACTTAATATTTTAGGCAACACAGTGGTGAATCAATCAATAGTGTGTGCATAGACCACATGCCCTTCAGAATGTATATGCTACACTTCTCTCACACTTTGTATACACTAAGATTTTGAATTTTTTTTCTTAGTTAAGTCTTTGTTCTTCATGCAGTTTTGAAAACTCTACATTGTACACTCTGTATTAGCCAAATCCATCTTCATCTCTGCCATAACAAGAACTAAACATGGAGCCCGATTCCAAAAAGACTCGCACTTGGTGTAAGTGACCACTTACATTGACAGCAAGCATTTTGGCATCTGGCACATGGTGTAAGCCTTTTTATAAATAGGCCTTTCACTGAAGTAAGTCACGTACACAGAGACTAGGTTTTCTGGAATTAGGGCAGACTTCGACTGAGAGCATTTTTTGTTGTTAGGAATCTGGCCCATAGTATTCCAGGTATAGCTTGACTAGTTGCCTGAAAACAGGGACGATAACCTTTATATATTTCATGTTTGCTTCCTTAACTAACCACCCCTAATCCTTCTGACCTGAACCAATGACATCTTAGATGTGATTCGAATCCTTACACCAGGTTACCCTATAATCCTCAGACCTTTTTTCTTCCCTACATCCTATATCCATGTCTCTTATCATCTGTGTTTCTTGAATCTCATGTTAAATTACATAATCCTGCATTTTTGTTTGTCATCTTTCAACACAGTTTTAAATTGCTGCAGGATTTGATAATTAAATTAAGTTTAACATCCAACCTTTAAATGTCTAAGGTGATAATACATAGGACCACAACGCTACTTCTCTGAAGAAAACAAATCAACTTTTTGTGTGATATTTAATAAGCCAGACGTGACCAATCATCAAGCAGCACTCATTTGTGAGCATATTAAAATAACAGTTAAGACAAATGGTGGGTGTACATTATAAAGCATTGATATTAGCTAATATGGTAATGATAGCATGCACACACTTATCTCACTCTTTAATTACATTTATTAAGGATACTTATTTCATAATGCTTCACAGTAAAAGTAAAAAATTGTGATGGTTTGATATTCCTAACAGAATTCGCTACTTATGGAAACTCTTGTCCTGTTGTAATACATTGTCAGAGAATATACCTATGAGGGAAGAAATGTATTCTCCAAGTTTCATATTAGAGTTCTTTAGCATCATTTAGTATCACATAAACTCTGCCTATATTGACTTAATTCCTGATCACTGAAATGCTTCCTGTTTATTTAAGAAATGCTATGAAGTTTGATTCTTTTAAAAGTTTACTGTTTGAAAGGCCATAGTCAAACTATTCTTTTCTGTGTGGTATACAGTATTTTTGTTTGGCTCTTTATTTAAAGCTTGTGTATTAATACATTCTTTAGAAATAAGTGAGCTGGACTATTCTGTAGTCTATATATATCTATACTTGTCTTCTTCCTTAGTACACATAGATGGTATTTCTACAGATGTTCATAGAAATGGCCTCTAATTACTTGGATATAAGAAAAGTGAGTAAGTAAATAAATATTATTATCACAATTTTGACAGTCTTAACATTTGATCTTGGTCTCAGATTTGTATGATATCGATATACTAGATGGGACTGATCTCAGTGCAAAATAATTCCAATCCTGGTTGCCAGCTCTGATTCAGGCTTCTCCTGCTCTATGCTTTGCAATGGTTAGGTAGATTCCTTTCCATTGTATACTCCTCCCTATAGTTTTTATTCTCCCAGTAAGCCTTATATGATGCATAGTGTCAACGGTTTTGTTTAAAGCCAGATACACCAAATCAGTTGATTGTCAGTGTAGTTACTTGGTCTTTTAATTGGCCTCTATCCCCGAGTGTGTTATGTGGTGTTAGCTAATGTTAGTATTGTTTAGCATTGATCTGAATTAGCCACAGACAGCTGCTTAAATCCAGATAAATGGAACAAAGCACTGGCATCTGTTAGCACCATGCAGCAAATTACAGTAAAATTAAAGGAAATGATTTATGTCACTTAGTTGTTTCTTATGGTAAGCATTAGCAACCAAGGATGCAGAAAGCTTTGAACAAATACATGTCTCACAAAGAAATACACAGATTGCTATCTGTTCATGATATACACATATCACTGAAAGTCTGAAGTCACTTTTCCTTTTAATGCACTATTATAAAACATGTGACAAAGACAGACAATTCTTCTTTTAACTATATGAGGAAAAAGCAGTGGCACTTGATGCAAACTTGGTTCAATGTGAGAACTGTACACATTTCTGCATAGTCATGTATTCTGTACCCTAAAAAAGTGAGATATACCTATCAGTATCCCTTAGAAATCTGCATAGATTGACTACAGGTTCATAGGTTCATAGGATGTTACCCATGTTCCCTAATGGTTAGATGGTCATTATTCACAGAGCGATTCTATGATCAGCACCGACTATCCCTGTCCATGAGGGACATAGCTGCCAGCCCCAGGGTGAATTTATGGTCTCCCATCCAATTGTCTAGGTTGCGCTTGATTAGAGTGATTGAAGAGCTCTGTTTTACATGAATTGGGATTTTATTCAAGAGGAGCAACATTTCTGAGAGATATTGTTGTCTTAACAGCATGTTCTGTTAATGTCGCAGGTTAGGTTGAAGTCCTGGAGTGAGTGACTCTTGTCCCATTTGGTTTGCAGATGTGCAGCATTTCCATTAGGGCAGGGTCAGACACTGCTCTGTAGGCCAGGCACAAGTCACCATTCAGCAGCCTGTAAGATACAGTGTACAGTGACAGAGCTTTCAATCTTTCCACGTACGTCATGTTTTGGAGGCCCTTCATTTTCTTGGTGAGAAATCTCTGTGGTCTCTCCAGCTGCTGCAGGTGTCTGATAAGGTACATGCAAAGGGGAGCATTGTACTCTATTAGTGGTCTGATGAGAGTTGGGTACAAAGGAGTTATAACATCCTTAGTCCTGGATGCGATGCTCTTACTTATCAGGTGTGCAACTTAGAAGGCATTCTGTACCTCTGTGGACACATGGTGATTGAAGTTTAGATTTCCATCAACATGTGTTCCCACTGGGATGGGGGTGCTGTCAATAATGACATTTGCAGGGACTAGTAATACACTTTTTTGCATTTAGTTTTAATCTGTGGCTTTGGCACCAATTGTTTGGCTGTGTTAGCCCCTTTTTTAATATGTTAACATCGTTTGTGGGCTCAATGATTGTGCCCAGTTTGCAATTATCAGCAAACTTGGCAAGCCACAGGCCATCTACTTTCATCTGGACTTCTGTGAAATAGATTCCCAACAGTAGGCAGTCCAGCCCAGATCCTTGTATTACGTGACTGATAACAAGTCTACTGGTAGAGGTGGAATCACCAACTTTGACAGTATGCATTTTGTTGGTGAGCCAGTTGTCTTTCCATCTAGTGATGTAGGGGGTTAATCCCCAGCTATGAGAGTTTCTCAATGATACCTGAGTGGGGGATTTTATCAATAGCCTTAGCTTGGTCTGGATAGGTAGTATGTACTGATGTGCTTTCATCCAGGGCTTTGGTGACATTCTTGAAGAAGTCCACCTGGTTCAGTAAGCATGATTTACCCTTAATGAAGCCAGACTGGATTGGGTCAAGAGTTTGAAGGTCACCTATATCCTTGATAAGGTCTATAATGATTCTTTCCATGGCCGTGCAAATAAGGCTGGTTAGGCTATGTTGGAATAAAGCCAGGGTGTGGACCCACTTTGTGCAGTGGGATTACCATTTCTGTTCTCCACTCTGCTGGAACAAAGTCACTGCTCAGGCTAAGGTTAAAGAGAGTGTCAAGTGGTTTCGCTATGTCTTGTTTTAGATTGGAGAGTGCAGATATGACCTGCTCTTTGGAGATCCTAGGTAGAGGACTGGTGTCAGTTATGCTTTGGGGTATGGCTAGAAGGAACTGGGGGTGAAGTCTGTGCCAAATCTGTCAGTTAGCAGGGTGGGAATTTCCTCAGATTCAGTATCTCATTTTCCTTATTTTTGCAACATGATATATTACACAGCATAAATATTTGCAAAACAAAGAAAATTAGATTTTTACTTTCGCTACAGAGTATTATCACAGAGACTTTAACAAGTATATCTGTTTCAACCCTGTCCTGGAAACTTTCCCTGAGAAAATACTAACTATTTGTAGCTACATTATAGTATATACTTTCACAACACTGTGTACCATATTAGTAGGTACTTAATTTAGATGATATATTAATCGAGAATGTAATATTTCTGTCTGTCATACAAAAGTTTCTAATCCAGCCGACCTGGATATAAATTGTATAAAAGTATACGAAGTCCAGTTTTGGTACTGCCATATAATAAATGATTTCAAGTTATTTCTTGCAAATAAATATACTTAACTAAATTAATATCCAAACAGTACATACAATAAGAAAAAAAAAACTCAAAACAAGTTGCGCATGTTTATGGTCTCTGTTTGACCTGAAATAATTCTAATCTTTTTATGTATAGTTATCATTTCATATAGGCCAGGTAAGTACCTTTTATCAAAAAGAGTATGTTTGGTTAGATATAGAGGGAAGTAAGTTTAAATTGGAGAGTTATAATATTGGTATATGATGGGCTCCGGACAGGATAGCAGGCATAACGTACTGGCTTACACATTTGCTTGTGAAATAAAAGTAAGCTCAGGCATACACTGGGCAATCACCCCAAATTTCTTTCAAGTGCAAAGAAAAGCAAGTAGCATAAATGGTGCAGGTTATGGCAGTGCATTCCATGTGTATTTGTTAAACAGAGTACGGCACTGTTCTAAATGGACCTTTTTCCTACTCGGCTTGAGTGCACTGTTTTGTTAAGTGAGTTGCTTACTTAGCACAGTGTACCAGTTCTCTTGAGATTTACATAGCAGAGTAATGGAAACTGCAGGAAGTTAAACTCTGGACTACAGGAAGAAGCTTGTTAACATCTTACACCCTCAGTCCTTTGTGTTATCTACCAGACAGTTACATCTGAGCATTAAACAGTCAGAATATTTTTTTCAGCTGCTTGTCCACACTGGGGATTAAAAGTACCAATCTCTGTCTAGACGTATGCTTGTATGACATCACTGAACAGGAACAGCAGGCTTCTACTTCATGGATGGAGTCTGTATCCATATTTGATCAGCAGTGCAGATAAACAGGAGATCGTGTGAGAACACATATTATAATGATCAAAAATGGTAATAAATCTATTAGTACAGCTTTATGTTTTCACCAGAAATATCCATGGGGCAAACTGCAGAATGATCTGAAGATATTTCCTTTCATTTTATATCTGCCTGTTGAATAACTACTTTAGGGTACCAGCCAATTTTAAACTGATTCTTTAAGCTTAACATTCTCTGTCTACATGTAATAACAAATTGACAGTTAACTTGAATCTTCATTTGTCAGTCATTATGCCTAAAAAGGGTTTGTGTTAACACAGAGTTTGTGGAGGAAAAGTCAGTTCTCACACCTGATATTATTTGTTAAGCTTCATATTGGCTCTTTCTAAATACATGCAATTTATTTTCAAACATTGTCTACGTAGATTTAGGTTCATAGGTTCATAGGTAGATACTAGGCTATCTGCCCTAGAGCATCTACAAGCCTAGCCAGAGTGTATTTGGCTTCCGCCTCCCTATTAGATTAGCCTACTGTGCCTCTGTAAAGTAGATCACAGAAGGTACCCTTTTAAAGTTAGTTTACTGTGCCTCTGTCTAGCAGGGACACAGAAGAGATCCCAGGGGTGAATTTGCGACTTCCCATCCACGCGTCCAGATTTCGCTTGAAGAGGGTCAGCGAGGGGCTATGTCTAACATGAATTGGAATTCTATTCCAGAGTGAGGGGAGCCTCTGGGAAATGAATCTGTCCCTCCAGCATGTCCTATTTATTTTTGTGCTGAGTTCATTTCCTAGCAGTAGATGATTAAAGCCTTATTTCCAGATGTATCTGTGCCCTAGCTAAACATGTTATATTTTTAATAAAAGATTAATACTATCTTCCAGCAGTATGTGTTGTAATTATTTATTAATTTAATTGATTATCAGGTAGGTACACTGGTTTGTAGACACTTCTGATAAAAGTGTTGTCTAAGACCAGTGTGTGTGTGTGTGTGTGTGTGTGTGTGTGTGTGTGTGTGTGTGTGTGTGTGTGTGTGTGTGTGTGTGTGTGTGTGTGTGTTTGTTTAAGAGTGTGAGCTCCATTCAGATACTTATCTTCGTGACAGTGTAAAAGTTTTACAAGGATTTTTTAAGCAATTATTTTAATTTTTATGGATGTGTTTTAAATAATTCCAAACGGTTTTATTCCTTAAAAACTGAAGACCATATTTTATTTTCTTGATATAATCTGAGAATATTCTTTTCTGTTGTGTTTTGTGTAACCTGAGATGTCTACCTTGGCACAGGAAATTGACTTCAGTTATGTCACTGTCCTATTGCTCTGCCTGGATGAGTGAATGGTATGTATTTTTACGAAAAATGGACAATGCTGGCAATAAAACTAATTTTCACTGATTGCTTTAAATCTTATTTACTGACAAACATTACAAACCTGTAATCTGAATTAAATTTGCACCTTCTGCATGAGCTCAGTATTCCATTTAAAAGAGCAGTGTGCATATTTCTGCTACTAGTGTCTCTTTTTCAATGAATGTGAACCCCATAATCACTTGAAACAATGTCTGAGAGCAGAATTCTACCCCTTTAGTTTGGTTTTTAGTGTAAGAAATTTCCTGATATGTGCTTTAAACTTAAGGTGTTCTTGGTAAAAGTCTTTAAACTGCCTTCCCTGCAGTCTACACGCAATCCTGCTCCATGTTTTGTTTCAGAGGGGACTGCTGATGAGTCAGACAATAGCAAGGATGTTCTCCTCCAGAGGACCTGAATATTATTATTTGTTCTTCAGTTTATGGCTGATTACTTGGAAGGGCTTCTATTCTTTTGTTAAATGAGATATGGCTTTTATGTTTACAGAGTCTCCTTCTAAGGTGTTATATATTTTTCTAACCCTCCTCCCTATTAAATTCTGGAGACTGTAAGGAATATCATATTTCTTAGGGCCTTGTTTTGCTTTTAAAGGAAGAGGTAAGTTCACTCCTTTAGTTAAAATTTCTCTTTCCCTATTTAATTTGTTTTTAGCTCCAGCTAAAACTGATAAGAATGCTTTACTGTAGCAACATACCCACAAGATAAAGAAACTAATTTGGATGACTTGCAGAAAAACGTTTGAAGTTAACTTGCCTATGAGCCTTAGAGCTTTGAATCTGGGTCTTTGCTTGAAAGGAGATGGCAGCAAACTGTTTTGATTTCAAAAGTGTATTCCCTTCCTTTGTTGGTGCCACATTCTGGAGTAAGAATACATTAAGCAGAGAGGAACACTTTATGTAGGTGGAGCAGGAAATTTTGTCTCTAGAATAAATGTACTTTAAAGTCAACTTGAAGTAACAGCTTGAAAAGTTCATTTTCAGTGGAATCATTTTCCTGTAACCTAACTACTTCTGATGTTTTATTATTTATTTATCTGTTTATTTATTAACATTTGATTACCAGGAAAGTCTGACTGGGTAGAAGCCCATTTTCAGCAGAGGCCTGGGGAGAAAAGCTCCAAATTATTATAGGTTCATATGTTGGTACTAGGCTATCCTAGCCATAAGAATTCTCTGGCTATTTCTTCCCACAATATTTACTTCCCAGGACCCCTGTCTAGCAGGGCGACTGACGTGATCCCCGGGGTGAATTTCCTATCTCCCATCCAATCATCTAGGTTCTTTTTGAAGAGGGCCAAAGAGGCGCTCTGCTTGACATGTATGGGCAGTCTATTCCAGAGTCTGGGGAGTCATTGTGATGACAAGGTTTAGATCCTTGGAGCGTGTGGCTCTGAGGGATTGGGATTTCTTTAAGTGTAGCATGTCCAATAGCTATGAGTTTGACATGGCCTTGTATGTTAAGCAGAGATCGTCTCTGAGTAGATGATATGCGACAGAGAATGCCTGGAGTTTTTTTAGACTGTCAGGATAGGGCATCTGCTTTTGTCCTGTGATTCTTTTAGTGAGGTATTTCTGCAGCCTTTCCAGTTGTTGCAGATGTCTTGAGAGGTATTCTATAATGAGTCTAATGAGGGATGAGTACAGTGGGACAATGATCTCCTATTTTCTGGATGAAAATCTCTTAGTGATGAGGTGTGCCACATAGAAGGATTTCCTGACTGTTGTGGTGATGTGGTTATCGAAGGTGAGACCACTGTCCACCTGTGTCCCTAAGTCTCTTATCACACTTTCGGTGTTTAGTGTACTGCCACCTATGTGGTAATTCATGGGTATATGTTTTTTCCCATAGGGGATAACTGTACATTTCTTGGCATTGAGCTTGAGCCCATGGTTCTGGCACCAATCATCTGTTTCTGTAAGGCCCTTTTGTAGAATATCCACATCATTTGGGGATTCAATAATGGCTCCCAGTTTGCAGTCATCTATGAACTTTGTTAGCCAGAGTCCCTTAGTGTCGGCCTGTACTTCAGAAAAGTAGATGCCAAACAAGAGCAGTCCCAGAACTGAACCCTGAGGTACTCCATTTGTCACTTATCTGGAGCTGGATTTGGGGTTGGCTACTATTACAGTGTGGGTTCTGTCAGTAAGCCAGTTGGCAACCCATCGAGTGATGTAGGGATTAATGCCCAGCTTAGTAAGTTTATCTATGATTCCATAGTAGTGGATGGTGTCGAAGGCCTTGGCGAGGTCTAGATAGGCTGTGTGGACCGCCTTACCCTCATCCACAGCTCTGGAGACTGATTCGAAGAAGTCAATCAGGTTCAGGAGTCAAGATCTGCCCTTCACAAACCCAAACTGGGTGGGGTCCAGTGTTTGAAGATTGCCAATGTCTTTGTTTATAAGTTCCATAATAATACATTCCATGGCCTTGCAGATCAGGCTCGTCAGACTGATGGGGCGGTAGTTCCCAGGATCCAAGGTGGATCCCCCCTTGTGGAATGGGATAACTGTAGCTGTGCGCCACTCAGTGGGCATGACACCTGAGGTGAAGCTATGATTAAACATGACACTTAGGTGAGTTGCCAGTTCATTTTGTAGTTCATGTAGTACACAGCCCGGGATGTCATCTGGTCCCATGGATGCTGTATTCTTAGCTTTGGAGAGTATGTTTTTTACCTGCACAGCCATTATTACCAGAATTTGGCAATCTTTTGGTATTGAGATGGGCCCTTTAAAGGGTGAGAGGGGGTGAAGTTGGCACTGAATCGATCTGCCAGCATATTGGCAATATCCTTGGGATCAGTATATTTAATGCCATTCTGTTGTAGCTCAGAGCAGATCTGAGCATTGCCATTTAGATTCTTGACATAAATATAGATTGCCTTGTGGTTGTCTTTGGAATCTTTGGCAATTTTATTTTCATAGCTAGCTTTGGAGGATTTTATGAGGGATCTCAGCTTCTTACTGAGGCTGGTAAGGGAGTTTTTTGCATCCTGGGATTTTACTCTTTTCTGCAACAGTTTCTTCCTTCTGTTGTAAAGTTTGTTTATTGCAGGGGATCACCAGATTGGCTTCCTTTTTTTGGAGGAGAGCATCTTGGTTCTATCTGGGATGGCATGATTCATGCAATAGTGGATGTGCTCGTACAGTGCCTTAGTGTAGGATTCAGCAGTCGAACTTTCAATTCCCGTCTGCATGGGTGTCATGAAGTTTGTCACTTCTGATTTGTGTAGCATGAAGTTGGCTTTGGAGAATTTTTTTACGGAGGTTTCCTTACTGGGGGGTGGTGGAGGGATGTGGATGTCAAGGATAATTAGCTTATGGTTAGACCTGACCAATGAGGGGGTGACCATAGGTGTGTAGCATTGATTTTGCATGTTTATTTATTTATATTTATTTATTTATTCCAGTTTGGTGACTGGGGAGGTCCACTGGGCTCGAGAGCCCATTTTCAGTGGAGACCCAGGGAGAAAAGCTCCACATAACTAGTTACATAATAGTTTTTACATTGTTAAGTTGTGAAGATTTGCAAGTTACATAAACATATAGAAATTCCTCACATTGATAAGTTACATATCATATTGAAATAGCACACGAAAGAAATTCTTTTGCACTGCAAAACAAATTGCATAAACATATAGAAATATTTTACATTGCTAAGTTCTGTATCAAATTGAGATATCACACGAAAGATTCTTTTACATAGCATTCAGTATGGAGTTGTAAACAAGTTTTTTACCAGGAAGGGAAGTGGATAGAGGAGGAGTCTAATACTTGGTAGCTAAGAAGATTAAGTAGCTATGAAAGGACTGAAATTAGAGACAAAGAGTGATATGCTGGGAGGAGATAGCTTATGAGTTGTAGTCGGAGTATAAGTCAGTACTTTGAAAGGTAATGAGTTTAGCCAGGAGAGAAGGAAGGGGGGAGTTTTGGAGGTATGGGGTGTGGAGTGCAGTTACATTTTCTGTGAAGAAGCAGGTAGGAGTGAAGTAGACTTTTGAAGGTATTTAGGTTGTCACAAGTTCTCAGGGTGGAGGGCAAGGCGTTTCATTTTTTAGCTAGGATGAAGGATAGTAGAAGCTGACCAGCAGGACACTTTGGTTTGTGGACGGTAATGAGGTTTTGGTGAGTGGATCTAAGGGGTCTTGGGGGGCTGTAAAGTTGGAGGATATTGGATAAAGCCAGGCAGCTGTTGGGTTGAAAAAGTAATTTGTGGGCTAAGACAATTTGAAGGAAGTCTAGTTGATTGGGGAGTTCAAGCCAGTTTATGGTTAGTAGGGAGAAGCAGTGGTGGGAGGAGGCTTTTGCATTTGTGGCAAACCTGGAGATTTTGTTGTAGCATACTTCTAGCTTGGAGGTAAGGGTGGAAGATAGATTAGTAAGCAGAGGAGTGCCATAAAGGAGAGATGGGAGAAGTTAAGCTGTGGCCTGGGTCAGTCTAGTAGAGGGAGAGAAGAAGTGATTATTTCTGTAGAGAAGGCCGAGTTTTATGTGGGTGTCTTGATGTTGAGTTGGATATGGGTATTAAATTAAATGTTGGTAATGACCAGGTCTAGGATATTGGAACCTCTGGTGGGACTATGGATTAGTTGATTCAGCGCATTGGAATTTATGAATTCTAAGAACCGTTGGGCAAAGGTGTTGGTACATGAGTATTTTTCCCAGTTAATGGCAGGGTAGTTGAAATCACCCAATATTAGAGTGTTTGGTTGTATCTTAATATTTTCCAGTATGTTTAAAAAGGTATAGTGAGGATCTTGGGGCATGGTGGGGGATCTATAGCAAGCTGCAATTTGGATTGCAGTCTTACCTAGTGTTAGTTGCACCTGGAGAATTTCAGACGCATTGTGTTGGGCAACTAGCCTGGTGGTGTGAATATCCTTAATGAATATGGGCACTCCTCCACCTTTAATGTTTTGGTCCTGATTTTGTAGCCGAAACGTGTGGTAAGAGTTGTAGCCTAGTATTGCCGGGGTGCTCTCTGGAGCTTTGAACCAGGTCTCAGTTACTGCACAGATATCATGTTCTCCATTTTTAGGAGTGCCTTGAGAGAGTGCATTTTGAGGTTTAGACTTCTAGCATTGAGTAGCATTACCTTCAGATTTTGCATGCTTGTACCTGTTATGGTGGTGGTTTTGTCCTTTGAACTTTGCCAAAAAAAAGGCACTATAGGGGTGTCAAGAGCCTTATCCAGTAACCTGAATCCCAGGGGCGACAGGGTATCGTGGTCTGTTGATCATGTCGTCCCAGGCAGACAGATACTGGAACCCCTTTGAATGACACCAGAAGCTTAGCCAATTGTTGAAGTCAAACATTTTGTCCTTATACTGTCGTATCATTCTGGGCGAAGGCAGGATGTTACTCAGGGCTATGATCATACCTGCCTGGGTCACATGATCAGGGAGCTCTTCCATGTCTCTTTTTATGTAGTTCAGGGAGGTACATCTCAAGTCATTCACTCCAACATAGACAATGACAGAGTCATATTTGTACTTGTTGTGGAGTGACTTGAATACATGCATTATGTGGTAGATCCTGCCACCCGACAGGCAGCTGACTGTAATTTTCACCTTGTTCAGCCTGGTAAGTGGGACATCAGTGTGCTGACTATAGAGTCACTTATGACTAAAGTGTTGGGTACATTGTCTTGCCTTAGGGGCTGTTGTTGGGTGGCACACAGTTGTTGTGAGCTATGTGACACTTTCATTGTGATTGGTGTTTGTTTGCATTTCAGCTTTGGAGGTCCTTGTTGCTTGGGCAGGTTACTGTTAAGGGCCTCCCCATATGAGGGTTTAGTGCTACTATGTAAGGGTGTTGGTAGTGTGGGTTTAGAAGGGCTATGTGTTGCTTGAGGTGTAGTGTGGGTGTTAACCTTCTCCTCTTGACTGTCTAGCACAATCTTGGGTGGAGAGAGATTTGCTTCCAGTTTGGCTATTTAAGTGCATCCCTCGCAGGTTGTATTGTTGGGTGGTCAGAAGAGAGGGTTGTCTGTGTACATGAGGCAATTGTTGCATTGCCCCAGTATGCCCAGATTCACCAGGTGGACAGGAGAAATCACCGGAAGCTGACCTTTGTACATGCCTGGTTTGGTGCTTTTTTTGTAAAGTACAAGAGCTGTTTTCCCTTACCTTAGCAAGGTACTTTGCAATTATGGCCTGTTTAGTGCCTAAGATTAATTTCTCCTTATTAACAAGGAGAGTTGAGTGCTTGTATCAGGTTAAGGCGTCCTAGTGCTTTCCATCAGGTTTTAGAGCAAGTGCCAATCACAGGGGATGCTTAAAGGTAATATGAAAAAATGGTTTATCCTAAACACTGCAGTGTGCACTACAGGAGTTAGATGTGAAAGTAGGTAACTTAAGTTTTACCTGTCTAAAAAGTTAAGTTTTAGTGGGGAGTCACTATTTTTAAAACAGCAAGATAGATTGAAAGGAGGTGGTCACTTTTGTATTCTGGTACCATGGAATACAGTAGGATGGCCAATCAATTTAAATAGTTGAAGGGGAGTGATTTCACAAAATGATAATTTTGTGCTTACGCACACAAGCCAGTAAAAGCAGAGAGGAAATGAGATATATGGTCAAATTAACATAAGGGGCAGGCAACTAGAAAGACAGTGGTGTTTAAGAACACAACAGTAACTGTCTGGGAGGGTGGGGAAAAAAATTTCTGTCTGAGTCTCAAGAGACAGAGCTGTACAAAACATTTTAAGAACAATAATTTTACAATCTACAAAAATAAAATATAAACATGTGCAGTTTAATTAATTATAACAAATTAGACATAATATAGAAACATTGGTTAAAAATCAGTTCATAGTATATGACAATCATTTAATATTTAGAGAAACTTTAGACAGTTTGTAGAGAAACTAAAGGTAAGTTAGTCTAATACAAATAGGAATTGCAATATGAGGCGAGGGAAAACACCCTTATGGTATATTTAGAGAGGAAGTCAGGGAAGAGAATTAGATAGCAGTAAGGAAGTAAGTGAGGTGGGGAGAGTAAGGAGGTATACAGAATGAAAATATACTTTTTCACATTTAGGGATATTGGTTATCCTGGATTTGAACAAGAACAGAGCCAGATTTTAGCTGGTAAGTCTTTCACAGTGGTTTTGAAAGATGGGAAGGGGGGTATAGAGTTGATGGATACAGGTAAGGAGGTCCAGACCTTAGCAGCCTTGTATGAGTGCAGTAATTGCCCAGCAGATTTGCTAGGCTTGTAGACAGACAGGAGGTTTTGGCTATTGAATCGCAATGACTAACTGGAGTCATAGTTGCATAGAATGTTTTACTGCTGGACAGGCAGATGGAAGCTGAATAATTTTATAGACGATAAGAAGTTGTTTATATGTTAGTTGATGTTTTACTGCATATGTATTGACACACCAAATTGACATTCCCCATATTTTCAATATTGTTGGTGATTTGACAACAGATTATGATGAACTATTTCTAAGTTGCTTCAAATTTGCTTCCACATATGTTTAAGTATGCATATCATGGAAGATACAATTTTTTAAGCACTATTATCAATGTGATGGTTAAAAGAGAGGATCAGGTCAAAAAACAGTCTTCTTTTAAGTATAAGATTCCTAAGAAAGGAGTTTGTCCGTTTCTCTAGTGCTCTTTTTGGTTCTGATGCTAACATTTTAATTCCTGACTAGGAGAAGAATAAAGGTAGCAGTCAGGAAACAGTACTGTTTTTGTTTCATTTTTAAGCCTGTAAATAAAGGTACATATGGTGCTAATAATGTTCTGTGTTTTTACATTAAAGGAGTGTTTTATTTAACAGCTGGCCATGGCTTGTGTCTTTTTCCTTCCTGGATGCTATTCTAGACTTTGTTTTGTTTCATTTTCCTTTTTTAAATTCAGGAGGAGGAGGCAGAGCATGTACTTTTATAACTCATTTCTTCATGTATGTATAATCCTTTCAGAAGTTAACTGGGGTAGACTAACGTTTAACTTCAGGGAGGGCATCGTAGATATCCTTTTCATCATGACCTCACTGAAAGGTAAGGCTATAACTATTTACCTCCTTCTGCTTGTTAGGATAGGGAGTGTCTCCATTCTCTCCCCAGTCATTTTCACTCTTGTGCCCAATATTCTTGTTACAGTAGGTAGAATAACAAAATATGTTAGTCACTACAAATATATTTCTACAAATTTATAGGTCAGAGCAGTTCTGGAGAGTGATCACAGAAGAAGGTTCTTATCCTAATCTAATTTGTAACCTATTTCAACAATGTCTAGATCTCCACTTCTCAGATCAGAACTCCTTCTGAACAGACTACTAAGAAAAGTGGGCCAGAAACATTTTCTACCCCTTATAAGGAAACATGATTTTACTACATAATTTTTGTATGAACGAAGGAGTTCAATGGCGATTGGTGTTGGAACTCTCCTATCTCAAGAAGACTTTGAGTAGTTGTGAAGAGCATATTACTCAGATCAGATGACTTTAATGGTACTCCTAATATGGCACAGAGGAAGTTTTTTTTCTATGTAATGTGTAAATTGATATTTCTGTACTATAAAAACTGTCACGTGTTTTGCCTTCTTTGCTGAGCTACCTTTCTAAACATAAGCATAGTACAACAATGTCTGATAGATCTAAAGTAAGACTAACAAACATTGGAGCAATAGTTTCCTTTCAATCTTTTATGTCTGCTTCACTAGACAATATCACACGTATGAGCTACTGCATCAATCATGTAATGGCAAAATCATATTGCAAACTCAGTTACAGTGTAGACTACCCCTACCTGTTTATGTTTCTAATAAAAAAATCCCAGACCTAAACCATATCCAGTGCAATCTGACACTTTATACTTATTTCACAACATAGAGAACACTAATGAATCATTCTCAGGAGAGGAGCAAACTGGCTTTTAGAACAGTAACATGCAGATCTGCTTCTATTAAAGCCCATCTAAGCCATTTTATAGTAAAACATTGTTTATACTTAAATATAAACTAATATAACATCAGTCCCATGCAAACAGTACAACAGTGCAGTGTAGAACTAAGAATAACTTGCTCCTCATTGACCTGCATTATCAGCTTCAGTACAATATTTTAGTATAAAACCCATACATAGCAGAGGAAATTGTCACTTGGTTAAATTATCTGGACATAACTTCTTAAAACACCTTCAGGACTGTTTGTGCTTTAAACAGCCTGCAGTAACCTTAAGCAAATAAACAAATAATATTGTCACCTGCTAGCCTCTCACTATTCTCTGTAAACATCTAATTGTAAAATAGTTCTCCAATCATGGATGCAGTACATATAACAGCAGAGCATGCTTGATTTATTTTTAACATACTTTACTCCTGATTTCTTTTTGTCATGCTGAGAAGGGGTGAAACTATTCTGTCTGTTTTAAAATTCGCATGCACTCATCTGTAACCAATTTGTAAATGATATGTACCACAGTTTATAATTCATGTCTATATGAAATTAACTTCCTCAGCCGTGGATGAAATGGGTTCATTTCAGATCACTAAACTACCCTGGTTAACAAACCAAGTAAACACATAAATAAATGTGTAGCCTTGAAAGATTTCAGCAACATGACGGTAAGATGCCAGCATCACAATTTTATGATCTATGTAATAAGTGTCACACTAACAATATTTTTGGGGAGAAGTCTAATAATTCTGTATATTCACACTACTTTGCAAATAGCTGGAATACCACCCCACTCCACTCAAGAACAGAAATGGTAGCAAATCTAGTATGAAGCAACACTTGATAGATTAATGGCTCTGCACCTGTACCATCCATGGTAAAACTGGTACTAATATAGCTATATGAATTTGTGACATAAATCTCTGCTGCACAACACTTAATGTACTACTATCAAAGCTATACCCTTTCTTTGGGCTGCTCTCATTATCTTATCTTTCTGTGGTTTTATTCTTTCATAAAACCTTATAATATTGCACGGCATATACCTCCCTGTATTTTTTAAAAATATTTTTATATACAACATATAATTGTTATTTTTAATCAAAATGCTTGTAAGTTATGTGACTGATGTTAAGGATGTTAGAAGATGTCCTACACGGACAGACTCAAAGCCCTGTCACTATACTCAGCATCCTACAGATTGCTAAGAGGTGATCTGTGTCTGGCATACAAGGCATCCTGTGACCTATTACTGATGGATTTACTGGACATTAGCAAGTCAATTGCCATCAGAAATACTCAGTCTAGGGATCTAAACCTCTTCAACATCATAAACATAATGGTTTTGGAGACAGGTTTATCTCCTAAAAGATACCACTGCTCTGGCACAGACTCCCTATCCACATGAAACCAAGTTCATCATTGTCCATATTCAACGTCTACCTAGATCTATGGATGGGAAACAGAACATTTACCTCAGGACTGCCCTCTGCACTACTAATAGCTGAGGCAGCTCCTAAATGCTTTATCCCATGCATGGATCCCCTCAAATTATCTATCATCTAATCACAGTTATTCTTGTCAGGGGTGATATATAATTATTCATATGAGATGGATAAGGCCAGTCTTTACCAAATGGGATAGGTTATTTCTAGCACAAAAAGGGGAACTGGCTAGGTGCAAAATGGTCTGTAAGACTTGATAGCCTAATACTTACCCATTATTCATAGGTTCATAGGTAAGTACTAGGTTTAAACTGGCCCAAAAGAGCTGCTAGCCTGCCTGTATTCATATGAATAATGGAACTGTTGCTCATGAAGGAAAAGGACTGTAAATAACAAGGCATTGATAATGATGTCCGTAATATCTACATATTGGAGATTTTCTCCCCAGGCCTCTGCTGAAAAAGGATACTGCTCAGTCAGGCTTCCCCATTAAACAAATGCCAATAAATATATCAGACCTCTGCCAAAACTTGCTTTAAGTTTCAACCTGACTTCATGCTACAAAATGATTTGAAATGTAATGTCTTGATTTGTGTGTGTGTGTGTGTGTGTGTGTGTGTGTGTGTGTGTGTGTGTGTGTGTGTGTGTGTGTGTGTGTGTGTTGGGGGTATTGACAAATATAATAATGGTACCACATGTCTTGGAGAGGTGTCAGAAGGAAATGTTAGTACTTTTCTTCAAATTATGACTGAAAAATGTGAAAAAATTGTTGCCAGTTTGTTAATAGAAGGACAGTTATTCATAAGTTGACTGATTCATCTTCTTAAGTGTATGAATCATTTAGCGACCTTCCCTTATACTGACATTTGGGAGACTTTAATTGAAACAGTGATTATGGATCAAATGGTATCATAAGGTTAGAAAGGAGGTGTGATGTGTTAGGCATGTTTTATTTACTGGCTCAATTTATGTCCTAATATAGGATAGACTATTGATGTACAGCTAAGGATTCTAAGAACTGTGTGTGTTGTTTTATGTGATACATCCTCAGGATAAAGAAGCTAAGATTTATAGTTTCTTGAGAAAAAATGTTATATTCAGGTGTCTAAGTGGGCCTTAGGGGTTGGGCTTTAGGAGTTGTATAGCTAAATTAAATGGAAAACAGAACAAATACTTAATGTTAAGGAGCATTTCTTTTCCCTGATGGTTCGAGAAATTAAATTGAATGATGTACATCATACCTCTCAACCTCTTCCTGCAATAAATCTGGACAAAGCCAAAAGGAATGGGGTGACAAAAGCTCAAAAATAAGGATGGATTTTAAGTATTGCTCTAATAAAGTTAAAAAAACTGTTAAATAACATGATTTGTATAACATGCAGTTTATGAAGGATATAAAATCTGATTTACTTTAATTGTTGATTTGATGAAATACTATTTAAATGCTATGATTATTTCATTTGAATGTATAAGTCTGAAGAAGCAGTCAGTTACAGATCGTGAAAGCCCTTAATTTGTGTATTAAACAACGTTGGTTTCAACTATATATTCTTCAGCTGTGGTCTGTTTGATTTTTTATTATATTTGTGAGGCTTTGAGGTGAAGACCGAGCATTTACCCAGTTACAGAACAGTTTATTCTCTATATATATGCATAGTGGCCTGTTACTTTACAGGCTGCCCCAAAAAACCATGGTTTCAGAAGTAGTTATATCACTTCTACAAGTCTTATGTCTCTCTCACTAACAAGAAAAATGTTTTTCAGACTAGACTTTATCTTTGCTGACCTCAGCAAGGGTTTGCATAAAGTATGTCATTGCTGGTATTCTCATCCACTCCAGCTAAGTGAATTAAAAGCCCACGGCCTATATACCACCACTTTAAACTGGTTCAAGTTATCTTAGTAACCATATGGTTACATTTCTATTAAATGCCTCTTTCTCCAAACCTTTTGAACAAACAAGGTTGCATATCACGTGTCTGTTCTAGGCCTTCTCCTGTTTGTGCTCCTTTTCTGCACAAATATAATTTACTGGATGGTCTGGGCCATTATAAAATGTATAAAAATAGAATGGTCTAATACAACAAGCATAATAAAGATAAACCAACAAGGAAATAAAAAGGGACATATGTTATCCTATTTCTATACCTGCTACTAAATCCAAAACTATACACAGATGACAAATATCAATATATATGGAACAAATACATTGCTGTTGCAGAATAAAAAACATACTGTAGGTGGTAATTCATTTGATTCATTTATTTCACATCGGAACATAATTCTTCATAACAATATAGGCCCTAATCAGAACAGGAAAAAAAGGAGAAAAAATAGCAAAAAGATTTCTAATATGGACTGAGAAGCAAGACAGCCAGGGCCAAAGTGGGGTAGAATAATCAATTTGGTCTTCATTTTCACTTTGGACAGATTGTGGTGTGAGGGAATTTAAGAAAAAGGATAAAAGGTTTCCCTGTGCCACACTGCTGCAAAGGCATGCTTAAAATTACTGGTATTGGAAGAGACTTGGGGGTGGGGAGAGGTCCAGCAAAAGCAAAAAAAAAAAAAAAAAACAACATTGAGAGAAAACACTATAACTTACTTTTGTGGTTCAAAGATCATGTGTGCTGGAATAGAAACTTGTAACTTGCCTAAATTAGGAACTCCTATTAGAGAAAAGCCACAGACAAGTCACAGGACCCCTGGAGTCTAGATGCCACCGCAGGAAAAAATAAAGAGAAAGTAGAGAATGGCCTCTCTCTTCATAGGTTCATAGGTTCATAGGGTCATACTAGGCTATCTGCCCTGGGGCATTTATAAGCCTAGCCCGACTGTGTTTGGCTTACGCCACCCCTTGATTTGAGTATACTGTGCCCTTTTTAAAGTTTAGTTTACTGTGCCTCTGTCTAATAGTGACACGGAAGTAATCCCTGGGACAAACCTATGATCCCCCATCCACTCATCAAGATTCTTCTTGAAGAGAGTCAGTGAGATGCTCTGCCTAACATGAATTGGAATTCTATTCCAGAGTGAAGGGAGCCTCTGGGTTATGAATCTGTCGCTCCAGCATGTTCTATTTATTTCTGTGCTGAGGTTCAAGTCCCTCGAGCGCGTGGCTCTAAGGGATTTAGATTTACTGAGGTGGAGCATGTCCATTAATTCTGGGTTGGACATAGCTTTATATGTTAGGCATAGATCGCCTCGAAGTAGGCGGTATGCAACTGAGTAGAGCTGGAGTTTTTTTAACCGAGCAGCATATGGCATCTATTTGAGTCCCTTGATCCTCCTGGTGAGGTACTTTTGGGGTCTTTCTAATTGCTGCAGATGTCGGGTAAGGTACATCCCAAAGGGGGCATTGTATTCTATGATGGGCCTGATGAGGGATGAATAAAGGGGCATGATTACCTCTCTTGATCTAGATGTGAATCCTTTCATGATGAGGTGGACTATGTAGAAGGTCTTTCTAACCACTTTGGCAATGTGGTTATCAAAGGAGAGATTGCTATCAACTTGGGTCCCCAGATACCTAATTACTTTCTCTGTACTTAATGGGTTGCCACCTATGTGGTAATTTGTGGGCACATTGTTTTTGCCAAAGGGTATGACTATACACTTTTTGGCATTTATCTTTAGACCATGGCTCTGGCACCAGTTATCCATCTCTGCGAGACCTTTGTGAAGGATGTTTGTGTCAGCTGGAGAGTCGATTATGGCGCCCAGTTTGCAGTAATCTACGAACTTGGTGAGCCATAGTCCTCCCACGTTGGCCTGTACCTCAGAAAAGTAAATACCGAACAAGAGAGGTCCCAGGACAGAACCTTGTGGGACGCCACTTGTGACCGGTTTTGAGTCTGACATGGCTCCAGCAAATCTGACTCTGTGGGTTCTGTCTTTGAGCCAGTTTGCGACCCATCTTGTGACATAGGGGTTTATATTTAGGCTGGATAGCTTATCTATGATGCCCGAGTGGGGTATTGTGTCAACTGCCTTTGTGAGATCCAGATAGGCTGTGTGGACTACCTTCCCTTCATCTATGGCCTTGGTGACTGTTTTGAAGAAGTCAACCAGGTTCAAAATGCAGGATCTGCCCTTGACGAAGCCAAATTGGGTAGGATCTAGTGTCTGTAGGTCCCCAATGTCTTTGTTTATGAGTTTCATGATGATCCTCTCCATAGCCTTGCAGACTAGGCTAGTCAGGCTTATGGGGCGATAGTTTCCAGGGTCTGTAGAGGCGCCACCTTTGTGGAGTGGGACCACTGTTGCTGTATGCCATTCTTTGGACACATATCCTGTAGTGAGGGTGAGATTGTACAGCAGTTTTACTTCAGGGATTAGTTCTTCCTGGAGTTCATGTAGGACGCAACCCGGGATGCCATCTGGTCCCATGGAAGCAGTGCTTTTTGCTTTGGAGAGTGCGGCCTTCACCTGAGCATCAGAGATGTTTGGGAGGCTGTACTCTGCCGGGATAGATACTTGCTCTTTTGGGGGGGGAGGGGGTGGAGAAGTTTGCACTGAACCTGTCTGCCAGGATATTGGCGATGTCTGTGGGTTCAGTGTATTTTTTGTCGTTTAGAATCAACTCAGAACAAGTCTGGGAGTTGCATCCCAGGTTCCTAACATAACTGAAAAAAGCCTTATGATTGTCTTTAGTGTTCTGTGCAATTTTTCTCTCGAAGCTGGCCTTGGAGGATTTTATGAGGGATCGTAATTTTTTGCTAGTACTGATCAGAGATGCCTTCCCTTTTAGAGATTTTGCTCTATCATGTAGTAGCTTCCTCCTTCTGTTGTACAGTTTATTTATGGCTGGGGTCCACCAGACTGGATGCCTGCCTTTGGATGATTGGGTCTTGATTTTGTTTGGGATAGCATGATCCATGCATTCCTGGAGATGTCTGTAGAATGCGTTTATATAGGATTCTGCAGTTTGGGCTGTAGTTTCCACTGGCCCTGGGGCCTTGAAGGATTCCACTTCAATTTTGAGAAGTGTGAAGTTGGCTTTTGAGAAGTTTTTCACTGTAGTTTTCTGGGCTGGGGGTGGGGTCGGGATGTGGATATCCAGGGAAATTAATTTATGGTCTGATCTTACCAATGAGGGATATACTTCTGGTATGGAGCATAGAGTCCCCATGTTGGTAATGATCAGGTCTAGTATGTTTTCCCCTCTTGTGGGAGTGGTGACTAGTTGTTCCATAGCATTTGAGTTTATAAATTCCGGGAACCTTTGGGCTAAGGTGCTGGGGCTTGAGTAATGCTCCCAGTCTATGTTTGGGTAGTTGAAGTCGCCCAATATAATGGTATTCAGAGAGATCTTCATGTTCTCCAATGTTTTCAGGAAAGCCAAGTGGGATTCCTGACTTTGAGAGGGTGGTCTGTAGGATGCTATAAACTGAAAAGCAGTCTTGCCCACTGTCAGTTGCACATGGATGGTCTCCGATACTTCCTGCAATGCCACAAACCTGGAGGTGTGGATATCCTTGATAAATATGGAAACTCCCCCTCCTTTTGTGGTTTGGTCCGGGTTTTGGGGCCGAAAAGCATGATATGAGGTATAACCTGGTAGTGCTGGGGTGCTCTCTGGAGCCTTGAACAAGGTTTCTGTCACTGCACAGATATCGATGTTCTCCATACTGCGGAGAGCTTCGAGTGCGTGCATCTTGAGGTTAAGACTTCTGGCGTTTAGCAGCATTACCCTTAGTTTCTTGTTCCTTGTGCTGTCTATGGAGCTGGGTTTGACTTTTGAGCCTTGCCTAAAAAAGGCACTATGGGGGTGGCAAGAGCCTTTGCCAATATCCGAAAGCCCAGGGGTGAGAGGTGCAAGCCGTCCCTAGCAAAGCAACGTGGCTTGTCGAGCATGTCATCCCAGGCTGACAGATATTGGATCCCCTTTGAATGACACCAAAAGTTTAGCCAATTGTTAAAATCGATCATTTTGTCTTTATACTGTGTCATCATTCTAGGTGAGGGTAAGATGCTGCTCAAGGTCAGGGTCATACCGGCCTGGGCTACATGAACAGAGAGCTCCTCTATGCCTCTTTTCATGTAAACTCAAACGAGCAAGGTAGATGGAACGGATTACACCAAAGTTAGTTTCACAACCAGTTTATTCCACAACCACGAATAACAGACTCCACATAAACGCTCTTAAAACACACTGCGTTTTCGTCCACCCTCACTGTTGGACTTCATCAGATATAATACATTGCATTAATTAAAATGCTTAAATACATTTTTAAAAAATTCATCCACCTATAATTTTAAAGTGCATCTTACAATATCAAATCAGGCTAGGCTCATCTCATTAATATTTAGTTGTTTCTATTAAATTCCTTAAAGAACACCAAAAATAAATTAACTATATTGAGTAATAAAATTACTTATTCATTATAAACATTGTATAATAATATGTATTACCATTTTAAATTAATTTGATAAATAAATAAATAATGAATTAGTTGAACACTAGAGGGCGTCATATCTCCAATGCACATGTATAGGGATTGATTAATGATGTATTTTATATAATGTATTTTTAAGTATTATTTATTTATTTATTTATCAAATTAATTTAAAATGGTAATACATATTATTATACAATGTTTATAATGAATAAGTAATTTTATTACTCAATATAGTTAATTTATTTTTGGTGTTCTTTAAGGAATTTAATAGAAACAACTAAATATTAATGAGATGAGCCTAGCCTGATTTGATATTGTAAGATGCACTTTAAAATTATAGGTGGATGAATTTTTTAAAAATGTATTTAAGCATTTTAATTAATGCAATGTATTATATCTGATGAAGTCCAACAGTGAGGGTGGACGAAAACGCAGTGTGTTTTAAGAGCGTTTATGTGGAGTCTGTTTTTCGTGGTTGTGGAATAAACTGGTTGTGAAACTAACTTTGGTGTAATCCGTTCCATCTACCTTGCTCGTTTGAGTTTACTGGTTACATTTGAGCGTTTTGGTGCTTTCTTAGTTTCTCTTTTCATGTAGTCGAGGGAGGTACATCTCAGGTCATTCACGTCAGCATGTACAATGACTAAGTCATATTTTTATTTGCTTTGGAGTGACCTGAGTGCTTGCATTATGTGGTGGATCCTAGCGCCCGACAGGCAGCTCACTGTGACCTTCTCTTTATTCAGCCTGGTGAGCGGGACGTCAGTGTGTCTGACAATAGAGTCACCTATTACAAGAGTATCAGGTGTGTTATTCAGCCTTAAGGGCTGTGACTGCTTGGCACACTGACTTTGTGTGCTATGTGTTGTACATGTTTTGTTTTGGGGTAGCGTTTGCTTGGATGTCTGCTTTGGAGGTCTCTTTTGCTTAGGTAGATTTTATTTAGAGCCTCCGAGTATGTTTTTATGTTTTTATGTGTTTGGTTCGCTGTTGTGGTGGGACTATGTGATACTGGAATTGTGTTGTGTGAGGTTACCTTCTCCTCCTGACTGATTGCACCAGTTTTGAGATGAGAGAGCTCAGTCTCCAGTTTGGCTATATGGTTGCATCTCTCACATATATTTGGTGTTGCTTGGTTCACTGTGACGTTGAGCTGAGTCTTATGTTATTTGTTGGAGGGGGGGGGTAGTGGCAGCATGCATTTTCTGAAGGACATGAAGTCAAATGCATGTCTTTATTTAGTGACTTTAAACCTTGGTGATTTGCCAGAAAACTACAATTTATATGAGTAAAAGACTAAAAATATGAAGCAAAAATATGGACAGCTGACACCTATGGCACCCTCTGTCATGGCCTGACTGATCATTTTCCTACAATCTGGAAGTAAGCAGACAGATGTTTCAGCAATATACTATTTCCTCTTGATACTTCTACAGATGTATGTATTTTAATACTCTTCCAGACAAAGCAAAAGAACAAAAATTAGTGCCACAAATATCTAGATTCCTGGATTCATAATTTGTAGACTAAGCATGTAAGTTTCATTTATGATGCTTTGATAAGGTGCATCAGGTGTTTCAGACTCAAACTAAACATAATGTAAAAGAAAGTATCATATCAGCACTTTGAGATAAATATAGCATTCATTATGCCTCCTCCTAGACAGGAAGGAAGTTACAAAGCTTGACTGTAGTCTTGATACAACATTAATTCAGGCATTACATCTTAGATTGTGATGAGAACAACAAAATTAGCAGTGTTTCACCCTTTGTAAACGAATGGCATGTTTTCATCCCTACTCAACGTTTACCTAACTGCATAGGTGTCATCACATAACTTAAGACTCAGAGGAACATCTGCAGGCATAAAAAATGGTGAAATGTCCAAATGAATGTCATAATTTCAGTCAGTTAATACCGACTACTGTAGTGGTTATTTCTATCATTCTGCAACTACAGATTACTCAATCTAATTAGAAAGTGACAAAAACAAAAGAAAATTGTGTGTAAATATCATATGTAACTGATCTTAGCTTATCACCTGACCTATGGAGCCCAATGAAAGACAAACACCCATAAGAGCACGCAATGTCCCCTGTATAGACCGCTTCACTCCCTGGTAACAATTTAACCCCTTCTCACAAATCAACAGTCAGCACTGATTCAGCATCTCCCTTATTAGAAAGTCATATTTTAGGATACACCTGCTCAACTTACAGGGAAGACCAACAGGCGAAGTTAGATGGAGGGAATCCCCTCCAGTACCATTATGGGAGACTACTCCTGATCAATTAAGGAGAGTTCGGTCACAGTCTTGAACTGTGCTTCAAAAGTTCGCTAGAGTTGCAAAGCAAATTAAAGCTGTGTTGTTGACATGAAAGTGAACAGATGTAATGTAATGTGCTATTTTCATGTCAAACGGAAATATTGATTTTTCTTTGTGTGTCTTCCATCAGGAAATTCAAATTCAGAGCTTTACAGGACGGAGTATTGACGCGCACTTTAAAAATAGATTCATCAAACAGTTCAAATCATTTCACATTTTGAAACTACAATGGGTGCTCGACTGGTCGTTTTACTGTTAAAAAATCACAATACAAGTAGTAGCTAGTACTGTTAAAATTACATGGATGTGACAATGTGTATGGCATACAATTCCCCTCAATACGATGCAATACACTGGTGGAACTGCACTCAATTGCACCAATGAATTTAGTTATCTCAAGTATTAAAATACAAAAAAACCCCAGAAATTAGTAAAAAAAATTTGGAAGACCCTCAATTCATTGGCGCTATTGAGTGCACAGGTCCACCGGTGTATTGCATCATATCTCCCAAATCCAAACTGTCTTACTGAGTCACGTACACATAGTCTACACTCTAGTTTTATTTACTTGTACAAAGTGACAAAGCAACGATTGGATTATTATGGTAGAGTCTCCGATCAATGTTCTACCCCAACAAATACTAATAAATCTAGAATTATCATAGCAGCAAGGCAGCAGGCAACTATCTCCAGAAGGAAGGAGTCAAATTGAGATTATAAACTCAAATAAGTTAACAGGTCATAGCCTTAGTTCTATACACTAGACCTCTGTAAAGCCATTTTAATCTGCATACATATTACATACGTGTTTTAACTTTTTATTATTTTTTTTTATTTACATGGAAGGCAAGCCTTAGCCATTAGAGCCTGCCTGAAAAACTAAATTTTGTCATTCATTTCTTGCAGTGTGTAGACAGGTGGTTGGGTGCTGGGCGGACTCTGAAAAAACTTAGATTGTAAATCGTAATTTACACACTGCACAGCTTCGCTTGCCACTGCTGCTGCTGCTATTCCAAACTTCCAAGCCGAGTTAGCCAACCAATTTCAACAGGCAGTTGCTGACAAGCTGATGTCACTATGCACACTCTTGCATGGTGATGCGTGGTGACGTCAGCCATAACTTTAAACTTGTAAAAAGAAAAAAAAAAAATTTAAAGAAATCGGAAATTAAAGGGGCCACTCTAAAATTCATGGCACCCCAATATTTTGCCCTCAAAACCAGTAATACCGAGAAATTCGGTATGCTTGAGAGGTATGTGCTTGAACTAGTTGGGACATGAAGGGCTCAATGTCCTTAAGACAAGTAACCACTTTACCTAGTAATCTTGTCATCTGGAGCTAGGATCCACAGTATCACACACATACTCAGGTTACTGCCCCACATGTGCCAATATGATTCTATCATAGCTCATGTGGACGTAAATGTCCTGAGACACACCTCACTGGACTATATGACAAGAGACATCATTGATCTCTCTGTATATGTTTCACAGATAGGTACATGACTTACATTGCGCTGCATTCGACCTACATCAAGGAAGATGCCACAGTATGAACAAAAAATGATTGATTTTAGTAATTGGCTTAGTTTTTGGTGTCACTCCAGAGGAACCCAATGTCTGTCAGCATGGGGAGACATGGTTAACAGACCACTTTACTTTGTCTGCACCTGTCCCCCATGGGCTTTCAAGTATTGGCTAAAACTTAACCCATCCCCTTACAGCCTTTATTATGCAATGCCAAAAATGACAAAGCCGCCAACATAGGAAAAAAAGAAGTCAATACTACCTTAAGGTGTTATTGCTCAATGCTAGGATCCTAAAGAAGAATCTCCACACCCTACAAGCTCTCTTCACTCTGGAAAATGTAGACATCTGTGCTATTACTGAGACTTGATTTAAAGCTGCAGAAAGTTCTCCGGCAGTGGAAGACTACAGTGTCTTCCACACATATAGACCAACAGCAGCACAGACAGGGCTAAAGGCAGAGGTATCTCAATCTATGTTAGCAGCAAATATAACTCTAAGCTAGTTAAACAAGATGATGCCCTGGAGTTGATCCATTTCCAAGTCTCCTTAAACAAGGTTCTCTACCATGTACTGGGCAGCTACAGGTCACTCTCTATGACCTACAAAGCTCACAACTATTGTCTAGACCTACTAGAGGCACTCTCTTTGAAGAAACCTATACCCTATTCATGAGAAACTTTAACTACCCATCTATAGATTAGGAAATGTGCCCTACATCCAACTCACAGACACAGCGTTTCATGGACTTCATCAGTACAAACACCTTGGACCACATAGTGCACACTACAATCAGAGGATCAAACATATTGGAACTAGTAATTACCAGCATGGGAGAGCATTGCACTACCCCCCCCCCACCATGCCACATCCTAATTGGTGAAGTCAGACCACATAGTTTCTCCCTTGAAATAAAATTCAACCCAGAAACCCCAACTAAACTTGTAAGAGTTAGGAACTATATTAAAGCAAATATATCACATTAAGTGATATTTTACCAGTATTCATGGCTCCCCCAAATCTCGAGAACACAATTACCTATGCAGAATTATTTACAGAAAACCTGTACAAACATGTAAATGGGTGCACTGAGCCTGCCGTACCTACCAAAAATATACCAAGGTCTAACACCAAAAACAAATCACACTGGCAAAATCCTTGCCTTAACAGGCTACATAACAATATCAGAAAGATCAACTCTCATAAAGACAAAAACTCTTTGATTCAACTAAACAAGAAACTAAGAGGTCTATTAAAGTCCAGTAAAGAAAATTACAAGGTCAGGATAGCCTCCTATTCTAAGGACAATCACAAGGCCTTCTTCAGCTATGTCAGGAATCTTAAAAGTAATATTCAGAGGTGTGAAGAACTGGTGGTAAATGGCACAACCTTTGCTGACCAGGGTGACATAGTGAGTCTACTGGCTGAAAATTCTTCCCCTACTACCCCTTGTGAAATTCATGGGTCTATATTAGAACACCGAACATTCAAAATGTCGAGTGTTCTAATATCGAACCCTAGCAATCGAAAAAAAAAAAACATTGAACATTCGGAACAGCAAATTTTTTCCTAGGGAAAAAAATCACTGTTCCAAAACACATACACACAACACAAGTACACCAAACAAACAGCAATCCATACACATACACCTAAACTCATACACCTAATCCTACACTAAACTATACATACACCACTAGCTATCCACTTACCTTAACCCAAACTCTAACCCTAAGGTCCATCGCTATCACACAGTCACCTCACCCGTTCCCTAACCCTAACTCACCTAACCCGCCCTAACCCACATGTCCACACAATCGCACACTTACCTGACCCACGCCCTAACCCTAACTCACCTAACCCGCCCTAACCCACGCATCCACACAATCGCACACTTACCTGAACCCGACCCGTAACTTTCCACCAGAGCGCTGAAAATACCGAAGCAACAGAAATGGACAACCAAATTCTTTCCCTAGGAAAGAATTTGGTTTCCAGTTACTTCGATATTTTCAGCGTTCGCTGAAAACGGGTCGATATTAGAACACCTGACATTTCAAATGTTTGGTGTTCTAATATAGACCCGAAATTCATTCTAGCATATCCTCCCCCAACTGTCAACAAGGAGGAGGTCCTTGGAGGTACTCACTGTGACCAAAAACACTGCTTCAGTGGGCCTTGACAACACCCTCGGTTGCCTCCTAAATAGCATAAAACATAACCTAGCAGGAGCATTTGAGGCACTCTTCAACTACAACTTCAAAAAAGGTTATTTTCCAGGTGAATGGAGGGCTAAAATGGTCATCAGTTTTCATAAGGGTGGACCATCAACTGACCCTGGGAATTACAGACCCCTCAGTCATACACGTCTGATATGCAAAGACATGGAACAAATGATCATATAAATTATCAACAAGGACATTGGCAACCTACAGACACTGGACCTATCCCAGTTTGACTTTGTTAAGGGAAAATCTTGCTACTTAACCTGGTAGACTTCTTTGAGAGGGTCACCATGTCTATGGATGAGGGGAAAACAGTGCGTACTGCCTACCTTGACCTGACCACTCAGGTATTAATGACAAGCTCACAGAACTAGGCATAAATCCAAACATAACTGACTAGATTGCTAGCTTGCTCACAGGTAGGACCCAAGAAGTCAGGATTGGTGAGGCCACCTCCTTCAAGAGACCAGTCACCAGCAGAATACCCAGAGGTCTGTGTTGGGCCTGCTCCTGTTTGACATCAACTTCTTAAATGTCAGGACTAATTTCAAAGGCCTCTGGCTCACCAAGTTTGCAGATTTCTGTAAGTTGGGAGCTGTCATAGATTCCCCCATGACACCAACATTCTACAAGAGGGTCTAACACAAACAAATGACTGGTGAAAAAGTCATGGATTGAAACTCAATGCAAAGAAATGCATTATAGTGTCCTTTGGGTAAGCATCCACGCAAGCTAATTACCTCACTGATAAAACACCCTTAAGTGTTGACCTGATAGTTAGGGATCTGGGAACATATGTAGGTAGTAATTTGGTGTTCAACCAACACATAGCCAAGATAGTAAGAACATCATTCTATTTCACCCAACTCATAAGTATAGCTATGGCATTCAGGTCTAAGGAATTAATAGTACCACTCCACTCAGCCCTCATCAGATCCATCATTGAGTGCAATGCCTCCTTTGAAATGTACCTAGCCTTGCACTTGCAACAGCTGGAACATCTTCAAAGATTCCTCACCAGGATAATCCAGGGTATGAATACCTTCTCCTACACAGATTGTCTTAAGTTTGTATCTCTGTAATCAGTTTTTTACAGGTTACTAAGAGTTAATCTGTTCCTAGCATAAAAGGCATCCTGAGATCCAGCTCTGATGGGTCTCTTGCACATCTGCAAGATAAACACTGGCTCCAAAGACCTGAACTTATTCTACAACAGAAATAGAATCTGCTAGAGGGGCTAATATGTATCTCAATAGATCTCTGCACAATGCAATAAGCTCCCTATCTATGTGAAGCAGACCTCATCCCTAACCCTGTTCAAAAGAAAACTAGGTCATCTGATGGGAAATCGCAAATTCATCCTTGGTCTTTCCCCCATTTCTCTGATGGACAGTTATACAACATCATGTAGTGCAGATATGTGTCATTTGTTATCTCAACAGACACAATATTTTTCTTTTCTAGTCACTTACACCTCAATCACAACTCCCCAGTGAGCTGTATCATTGCTTCCCCAAACTGATTGTCATTTCAATCATAACAATAGAAGAAATGTTCAGATCATGCACTAGTTATAGCTAAGATAAAAATGCAGGGTAATAAAGTAAAAATGAGACACTGGCACTTCTCCACCTGTCTGTTAAACAGAGAGGAATTTAAGGAATGAGTAGTGGAAATTATTCCAGAGTTATTAGGGTAGCTAGGGATTTCTTCAGAAAATATAGCTAGGGAGTGGGATAAAATGAAAGTGGATTTTAAAAATATGGTAGAAATAAAAGAAAAATAAATATGGTTATGCAGTAACAAGAGTTATTTAGAGGTACTGACAAAGGTTAAGGTATTGTAGAATCAGGAGAATCTCACATAATTAGAAGAGTCACAACTGCAGAGTGTTAAAGGGAGAATAATGGAGTATTTGGATAATATGCATGAGTCATGAATGATGGCTGTTAATCAAGTGGTTTTTGATAATTACCCCAGAGAACAGATACCTTTAGTATGACTTAGGCAACAGAAAGTTGAAAGGGTTGTTGCCAAACTTAGGGTGTCTATAACAAAAATAACCAGCGATCATTAGAGATATTTCAGAAATTTCATGAACATTTGTATAAAGGAGAGAAATGTGGAAATCAAGAAAGAGCAGAAATTAAAATATTTATGGAAGATTTAATTATGCCAATGTTTGAGGAAGGTGAAGCTCAACAATTAACAGTTAAGATATTAGAATATGAGATAAAATTATGATATATAATCAATCTGCAGGAAAGCCTTCAGGAATAGATGGTACCCATGTGGAGGCCTGGAAGCTATGAGGGAAGAACGTGGTAAAGAACTGGAAGTTTTGTTTAATGAAGAGGCTGTACAAACATTCTACAAGAAAGCAGAGGTGGCTGTGATACCTAAACATGGTAAAGACCCATCCAAAACAGCTTCATAGAGGCCCATTTATATTTTAAATCATGATTATAAAGTGTTTATGCCTGTAATAGCTAAACAAATGGCAAAGGGTGTGTTCAAAATTGATACATAAGGAGGGGAAGAAAACCTTTGACAACATTAATACAACAACGATGAACTAGATGGAAGCTGAATGTAAGGAAATTATGCTGTTGTTAGTGGGTCTTGATGCAGAGAAAGCATTTGATAGAGTAGGCTGGGATTTTATGAGTAGACCAATGGATACATTTGTATCCCTTGATACAATAATAAGGTTAATTAAGAGGATATATGAAGGATAGGAGGCAAAAATGAAAGTGGTAGGGTCCCTCTCTTATAATTTGTGTCTAAACAAAGGTATCAAGCTAATATGTGCCCCCCCCCCGATGTTATCTGCATTGCATTTAGAGCCTTTCACACTGAAAATAAAGGACTCAGAAATTCAAAAATATAATCGGTATGTTAATCAAGAAAAGTTGTCTTTATATGCAGAAGATATCATATTATACCTGATAAAACCAGGAAGGGACATCTCAGTGCTGTGGGACATTTTGAGATTGTTTCAAGTCTTTACAAGATATGAAATTAATGAAGATAAAAAAATGACTATAGTTGTAAACTATATACCTCCACATGAATTGATTCAGTAATACATATTTTTATGGGAACATGATAAAATGAAGATATTTAGATGTATGGATTAAAAATGATTCTGTTATGACAGGTTATGATAAGTAGGAAGAGACTAAACAAAAGATAATATAAAAACTGAGAAAATGGAAGCTCTTGTTTATGGATGTGGATAACAAGATATAAGCAATAAAATGTTTTTGTTCCTTTAGTTTTATGTACAGGTCAGGCATATTTTTATCAGTCAGAGGACAGTAATTAATAAAGAATTTAAGAATTTTATCTGGGAGAGAAAAATGGCCAAGGGTCAAGTGGGATAAACTAATCTTTCCAACAGAAGAAAGTGGCATAGAATTATCTGATTTGAAGAGGTATTTTAGAGATGCACAGTTAAGGCTCTTATACATAATGCAAGCAGAAAGCTCCAGTTCAAAGTGGAAAGGGATGATGATGATAAAGCGGGGTGGTGGATTCAAGAAATGAAGAGAGAGTGGGATTGTAGATGCAGATCCTTAAGGAGAGTAACAACAGCCATATAGAATATTTTATGCATAAAGTAGCAGAAGGTATTCTAAGAACTAAGCCAACATGAGAATAGAGAAAGGAGATTTCACTGATAGGAATAACTGCAATTAGAGGTACAGGGAGTAGTAGGCAAGAAGTGTCTGGAATGCATTGAGAAAAACTGGCAAAAGAACCAAGATATTGTGAGCAAATAACAAGAGAGTGAAAGGCAATAGAATGGGAAGAGGAGAAGAAGACATTTGGACTACAGGCTAGATGCTGCCTTCTTTATCAGGGATTGATTTCAGAGTGTAGGCAAAGAGAAAGGGATGGAGGAATCCTGTGTGAATGGCCTACTCTAGTAGAGTTTTTAGTTGCATTTAGAATAGAAGCTGCTGTTAAAAAAGGGATATTAGTAGGGCATCTAAAATATTGCATGATAACCATAGGAATCAATTAGAGAAGGTTAGAAAAGATTGTAAAGAGAGACTGGGTAAGCAATTCACAAGGAAACAATGGGAGGACATACATATGGCTCCCAAATATGCAATAAAGTCTATAATATCAAGGATTTTTGTTTGGAAATGTTTGCATAGGTATTTTGTACCCCAAACAGACTCCACAGAATTTTTCCTCAGGTAAAAGCCAGATGTTTGAGTTGTGAATGAAACGAAAGAGATAACTGGGAATATGTGTTTTGGGAGTGTAATGAGTTATCAGACATTATGGGCTCCCTATAGATTAATCTGTCAGAAATATTGGGTGAGTGAATGGGTGTAACTAAGGACATTATTTTTTCAACTTGGATATAGGATCTGAAATGCCTAGATATAGTAAGGCCTTGTTAAGTTTAATTCTGGTAGCTGCAAAAAGCAAGTATTTGAAAATGAAAATCAAAGTCTACATCAATTGGATTTCAAGTATTGAATACTGTAAAAGAGATAAAAAAAACTGGAAATGGGATCTTTAGAAAATGGTAGGAGCAAATTATATAGAAAAAATGGGAACTGTGGGAATAATACATGCAGAATAATAAAATGCAAACAGTGGAATGGACACGCAAGAACAAACTTCAAAGCACTTCGACAACTTTTAATGTATTAAAACCATAGACTGAGCACTTTCATCTTGCAAGCATGGAGACTTCATCAGAGTAACAGCATGCCTTTAAAAATAAATAAATAAATACAAGCAATTCATCCACTCAGATTTGAATTAGAAGAATAAATTATGATGTCACTCAACTACCAAGTGCAATTTCTTAAAAACAGTCTTGAAACATCTAGTTGTATTACATATACTAAAATAATGAAATACAGCTAAATCAATCACCTGCACTGCTATACACTGAAAAATGTGTTAAAATTGAAGCAAAAATCTCACTAAACCTGCTTTCATCTTTAAAACTCAGGAAAGAGAAACTGCTTCCTTAATGCCTGGAGCAACATCTGCATTAAGTCTGAGTTGCCAACTTAGTTCTTTGAACTCATGTTGTGTGTCTAAGTCCCCACTAAAGTTTGTCACAATTAACCTGTCTATAATGAAGAACAGGATTTTTTGTATTTTGGGCAATCCAAAACATGTTTAAATAAGGCATTATTAAAAAATGGAAATCAAATTCTAAATCAACTGTATTTGAAGTATTGAATACTGTATCAGAGATAAAAGAACTGGAAATAGGATCTTTAGAAAATGATAGAAGCAAATGATATATAAAAATGGGAAGTGTGGGAACAATACATGCAGAATAATGTTTTGGAGGAGTAATGAGGTTTAAGGGAAGGCAGTGATTAATCATTTTATATAATGGTGGACTGATGATAATTATACAAAAATATATGTGATGCATAATGTCTGGAACTGGGAATATCTTAATACGGTTTCTTTTCTTTTATATAAATGTATGTTTGCCTATGTCTTAAGTGATAATTCAATAAAGTTGTTAACAATAGAAGAAATGGCTTATATAACTCTTGTAAGCATTACATAAGTGTGTACTGTGATTTAAGAATTCTTGTTAAGCCCACACTCGAAAAATACACAAATGTATGCAACATTTACTAGTTTTAATAGTTTTGTACAGCATTATCAAATTATTCTATTTGGGGAATCGTATTATATATTTGGGGAGAGAAAATATTCAGCTGTTGCCAAAAGTTGCATTCTAAGAAAACAAACATTTTGGATATAAAGAATGCATATTTCAAAAATGGCAGATAAAATATCTATTACTTGTTGTACCAGTACAGTTTCTTTGTGAAACATATTCAGCATTATTAAAGTTATGCGTATCATCCATATGTATTTCTAAATAATGTGAAGAAATATTACTGACTATTTAAAATATCTTTTGGAACACTTGTATTATAACCTTTTTATAACACCAAGTGTAAAACAAAAAAATGAAGCATTTTTTAAATCTTGCATTAAATGTAATTAATGGAGTGTCTGCTCTAGCTAATGCATGTACAATGTGCTCTAAGTACTTACATGCTCATGACACTGTTTGACCACAGTCATTATCTTACTCTTCTTAAGATTCCATGCAACACACAGCTGACTTATTTGTTTAGCATGATAAATGATCAGATGACCAGTAGAAGTAATGATTGGTAGTGACTGATCATGTGACCATCCTGCCTGAAAGAGTATTCCTCAGGAATGGGTTTAAAGATTATCCTGGTCTTTGATTTCCTTAGTGGCTTTCTATGTGCCTGCTGACAGACTGCCCTCTTCAAAACAGATCAGGGAATCACCTGTTTATTTTGTCTGTCTAATTTTAACCATAAAGTAAGTAAATACTTTTCCATCATTAATGGCAGTTTCTTTGTCTATGGGCAGCTTATGGACCAGAAATGTAAAGCTAAATATCTTCCTTCATATTCAAAATAACCACAGAAATCCATCAGACTGTGTTTCTAATCAACTCTTTGAATGACTACACTTTTGTAAATGCCTGGACAGCACACCTAATTCTTTTCATTCTCTAACAATGCCTCAAACTAATGCAAAGAGCAGGTGAATTGTGTAGGACCATTATACAGCACGCACCTTCACCAACTTCGCTGATCCTTTTCAGTTGCCATTAACCTCTGCATTGTCAATTTGACAGTGTGGTGTTTTCATAACTGGGCTACCTGTAATACCTTTATCACTTATGTGGAAGGTGCCAATATACCTTGCTGACCTGGTTTGTAAAGCTAATGAAGGAATCTACCCTGAGACATACATATGGCCCAAATTCATGCAAACAGGCGTTCCACTACTACATGCTAAAATCCAGTATGATTGCTAAAAGAAAGCCTACTACATTTAACCACTACTATGTCTTTGGTATCTGTACCCAAAAGACCATCCTTCTCATATAATCTGGTAAACTTCTAACAAGCCCATGTGGCGATTCTTCTTATTATAGCTCACACATGTTCCCCTGAGTCCAGTGTTTTTAGAAATACTTTACTTGTATAGTAATTTTACAAACTCTTATCATGATGTAGACTATTTATATAAAAATAAATAGATATACAAACTTAAGTAGGCAGCTAGCTAGATGAATGATTAACTAAGTAGACAGACAGAGAGAGATAGATATGTATGTAGATAAATAAATTGAAGGATAAATTGACAAGAACAACACATTTTTCTATATAAAAGGTCTAATATAAAATTCATTAGGTATTTATAATAAATATGGGCTGCTCTACTGGGTTATTACCAAAAAATCACACCTCACCTTTGAAATATTTGAAAACCATATTGAGGAACAGTATCTTATGGTGAACGACCAACAATAAATATTGATGCTACAGCTTATAGTACAGATTTAATCCTACTTTGATGAGTTCTCACTGTCAGCATTATACAGTTGTGAGTGGAAGGATATTGAAAAAAAAATAATTTGAGGCAGTATTGACTGACAAAAGGTACTGGGGAAAAAGTTGGATGGAATACGATGGGCGAGGAAAGAAAGAAAAAGAAAAAACTGTGATGGGATAATAGCACAGAGAATGCTAGGAGGAAGTAAAAATTGCAGGAATTTTCTAGATACTTAATAATTCATCAGATTTCCTAATGCATTAGTAAATTGAAAGTAACAAATGCAATTTTTGCATGATCTGTCTAACCACATGGATTAAAGAGATCTAAATCTCCTAAAGACACAGTAAAATTTAAAGTAATCTCTAATGATCTGTAAAAGTTAATAATTTAAAGTCCTCAAATTGCATTTATAAATACAAGACAAAGTGATATTACTGCCACAAGCCCTAATTTATACAGTGCATTTGCAGGCTTTTAAACATGTTGCCTTTGGCTTTCTGTTTTTCTAGGCTAGGATTGTTAACAAAAGAATGCTTCCTATCTCATCTCAGAAGTAGACAGGTACTATAACAAGAATGTGACAAGTTCACGTCAGTCATACTGCAACAAATAACTGGTAGGAATACAGAGCTGGACAAGCCGGAGAATAGCTGAGCGAAAGTAAAGCAGCAGGTGGAAAAGACTGAACAACGGAAAGAATTACAAGACAAAGAAAAAGATTAATGCTGAATGCAGAAAGTTGAACTAGATATACACAAACTATGTGCTTTGTGCTGTTTTTGAGCTAAAAATGCAAAGTTGTAAACTTTGCCTAAGCTTATTGAAAATGTAGAAATCACCTTGTCTAATTGCAAAATGCATTTCTTCTGCTAAAAAGACTATATTATACAATGTATCTGCTCAGTGAGGGTTTTAAAGAATATATGGCTTGATGTCCCCTTTGTAAAATGCCCCCTCCAAATCTAGGAAAGGGTGACTGCTTTGGAGAGAAGATACACATTTTCTTCACATCTCATCAGTACATTTTCTTTGACACATACTAATTAATCTTACACTCCCCAGAGGAGGCATATCCAAGCACACTGAAGCATGACCTCATACAAAATGAGGATCGCCTGGATGATAGTGCTCAAAGGAAACAGAGATCACATCAGAATGAGTAATAGCCAAGCTCTATGCCTCTAGCCAAAAGCACATGGCAAGGTCAACTATTGTAAGAGAGAAAAACACACTAAAGTAATCCAGCTATAGGCATTCCTTCTTTATTTAAGCTCCTGAAGCAGTTTTTTCAGAATAAAATAACTGTGCTGTCAAGCTATGCACCAAAGTAAAATATGAAACACTCCTCTCCTACTAATATCTAGTTATATTATGGTAATGTAACAATAAAATGATTACTATTCCTGAATTACTCTAAAGTACTTGACTAAAATAGTGAGTAGCTGCAAAACTACACTGTAAATAAGGTGAATGTTTACAGTAATGCAGAGTGACTATGGTATGCAGTTCTGTATTTGTGTTAATCAGTCTTTGACAACAGCAACAGAGGCAACTAAGACTCCATTTTGTTTTTTACTTTGAAAGGTCAGCTGAACATTTTCCGAGAAAGGACTGGAGGATATGTAGAAACGTGAAACAATCATCTGGTGCAGAACACCAGAAGGGTGATGTGAAGTCTTCTCTGACACATTCTGATTCTATAAGTGTAAATCTACCATTTGTTTAATCTTACGCCAGTACTCTTTAAAGAGAAAGGTAAAAACCCAAACTGCTAATTTATTTACATTATTCCAGATGACAGAAATGGCTCCTTGTTGAATTTTAACTTACATCAATGCCTACTGAACTCATACTGCATAAGTAATGCTGCTATATGTCAAACTGAAAAACAAAACAAAATTGCAGTATACTTTAAAAACCATCTCTGATAAATGCTGTTTGGATACAGACTAATTTGTCCAGAGATGCTGCAGCAGGGGGGTGAGGGGGATGGGGGGGATGGTTAGACAGAGAAAGGAAGGCAGTTAGTGGGAAAGGAAGCTAGGTATACAGAAATGGAAATGAGAAGGTTAAACTGAATAGGCAGTGAAGGATGATTTAATAGGAAATGATGCAAGAGGTAGGAAGGAGTTAGGTTTTATTCATTTGCTGGGAGTCAAAGGGTCAGATTTTGGCATGGGCTTGCTGATATTAACAAGCCTTCATTCAAGGCGACCAGTCAGGTATTATGGAGAAGGTAGGCTATGGATATCTTTGTGTCTTTTTTTGGTGAATGGACATTTTTTTTTGTCATGCTGTCTATAGAGGTCGGTAATTTGGTGTGTGGGCCCTGTTTTTTTGGATATAGCCTTGGGTGCTTTGATTAGGTGGCTTGGTGTGTGTGCCCTGTTTTGTTGGGCTATAACCTTAGCAGGCTTTGATTAGGGCAAAATAAGGTTTGCTAGTGTTGTGCTTGAGCTGAAGGGGATGGTTGTGGTAGTATAACATTTTTGTGAGCCGTGTCATGTTGGTCCTGGCATTCTTCTTGACCTGCATGTCTGTTTCATAGCTTATGGCCTTGTTGGGCATTTTGGATTGATGCTGGTAGCAGGCAGGAGTTGGCTAAGGTTAGGGCCATCCTATTCACATTGGTAGCTCATGCACCATCTTGAGGGTTGCACATGCGCACTAGTGGCCTTGTATTCAAAAGTCTATTGAGATGGTGAAATACATTAAAGAAGAACCCCTGTGGCCACAAATCATTTCCACTGTCATCCATCTGCATTGACATGTTTGAGAGGCTTTGCAGTTTGCAGTTCTGTAAGGCAGGCAGTTTGTTTGTCTCTCATGAGAGCAAACCTGCGGTATCTTGCAGGACCTCAAGTATCCAATGGATTGGAATGATGCTAGGGCTAGGTTATGGGCTTTTGTTGTTCTCTAGTGATATGTAGTTTAAAAAAAGAAAACAAGTATTAGAAAGGGAGAGGGTTGGAGTTTGGACAAGTGCCATTTGAATGTTGATCTATGTGTGCTCTCTTGTGGTTGGCTTGTGGTACAGGTTGTGGAGTGATTGTTGAATGGTGTTGGTCACAGCTTGGGTTGTCCTCATGATTGTGGTGCTGCCGCTCTGCATTCCTGTGGGGGGGTGGGGGGTGGAGCTACAGAGATTTTTTTTTTTTATGGGCAGTCCAGAGTGGGGAGCTCAGAGGCACGAGGTTGCTATTTGTTTCCTAGAATGCATTCTGGCAGATATGTGCACGTGGAGTACATAGTCCATGTTTTGTGGAGTTTGGCTCACTGGTATCATTGGAGAATTTTCCCAGGTGTGGGGATTTGTCACTGAATTTGGTGCTTGTCCTGATGATCTGATTGGTCGGCCTCGTAGGTGATCCTGGGAGCTTTCGTCCATTGTGGATGGGGGGGGTGGGGTTGGATAGCATGTACAGTTGTATACAGCATTTTCATTTTGTTTCGTTATGCAGTGACAATCACACAAGGAAAAAGAAAAGGAGAAGATATGGCTTTGGGGGTTTAGGGATGAGGAGAAATTGGGTCAGGCGGTGTGTTAGGTCAAGGGGGAGGGGTGAAGTGGCAAATTTGCTATTTATTTTGTTTCTGACGGCGAATGTACAGCTGTTTATGCAAGCATGGCTTTTGGACATGCCAGACCTTGTTCAGATTAAAGCGCCATTTGTTTTTCCGTGTTGTCCAGTCTAGCACGAGAAGGTAGACAGCACAGAAGGAGGTTTACTTTGGAGGTAGGGGAAGTACTTAACTCCTGGGAACTCCTCAATTCTTGCATTTAACCCACCGTATGTTTACATTTTCAGAGTTTAGTGCATTTAGTTGGTGAGGTATGGAAATCCCAGTTAGCTAGTATTATTAATAGAAATAATAAATTAAAGGCTAGGGAATTTAGACAATGAACTTTTTTTGTTCTCTTTCTCTAATGGTTCATTGTTCTTTCTTTTAGATGGCGATGAAGCACAACTTGAAAGAGAATGGGCAGTTATTGTGGATCAGTCAGAGTGTGCAAGGAAGTCTGTAGTGTGCTCAGTGAATGAAGGAGCTGATGCTGAGGAATCGAGTCCATGTACGGCTGCAGGTAATGACAATATGTCGGTTGTAGGTACTGTCGAAGCAATGTCGGTTGCCCCAGGTGGCAGGGGTTCGGCTTGAGGCAGGTTTGGTGAAGTGTTACAGGGTTTTGTTGATGAGGATCATGCTGAAGGTCTGGATTTGCTAGTATGGGGAGAACAGGCACAGTGCAATGCAGCATGTAGGTATGCGTTGCATGACGGGATGGGGAGCTTGCTGTTGGAGAGGCCGGGTTCAACTTGGGGGCAGTAAGATCATTGACAGTATGATGTGGGCTTGGATTTTGAAACTTGGCCAGGTGGCTATGCAATCACTGTTGACAGAAGTGGTGAGTGAGTTTTTTACCCATGTATTCCTACTTCTATTAAAGAAAAGATACTGAAAGGTGAGAATGTGGATATCTTTGACATGATTGACTCTGATGTGATGCAAATGAGGCAGACACAGCTGGGAATAAGGATTTGTTTGCAGCTTTATCAGCATTAGGACAGAGAAGGGCTAGAAGGTTTATAGTCAGGACTTGGGAAAATTGGGTTTTGTGTATTACATGTCAGTTTGTTTAGAGAAGGATAGTTCACAAGTTGTCCTGCCATTGGCTTATTTTTTAATCATCCAGCAGGATCAGAGGTTGCATTCGGGGAATGCATGGTTACGGTATGACCAGTGTTTCTGCAAAAGGAAGGTTGTCAATCAGTCCTTGAAATGGGAGGAGAGGCACCTGGATATTTGCCTGGTAACTATGCTAGTGTGAGTCATCAAGCTAGGATGCCTAGGTTAGTGGGAGAGAAGGTAGGCACCTGTTGGGCATTTAATAGAGGTTGGTGTGTTTGGCCTGCATCTAGATTTTCACACACCTGTTCAGTTTGTTATAGGGGGCATTCAGCACCTCAGTGTTGGCTCTGGGAGGGGAATTAGGTGCATGCTTCTACTGCCATGGGTGATGATAGGAATCTCTAAACATAAGGACAGCATGAGGTTAGAGGGTGAGGTAGTTTTTGAAAGCAAAGAGGCATTGCAACATTTCAAGGGCAGTGAGGTATGTCAGCATTCTCATTCACCTGTTAAAGTACATGTCTTGCAGTGATTTTTAGAAAGCTTCCCTGATACAGAGGTTGTTGCAGAAATGATTACTGCCTGAACCTGCAGTTTCTCTCGTACTGAGCAGGATTACTATCGCAACAACACATCATCAGTAGGGTAAAACTAACCTGTCTCATGACGGTTTAAACCCAGTTCACGTTCCCTATTAGTGGGTGAACAATCCAACGCTCGGTGAATTCTGCTTCACAATGATAGGAACAGTCAACAAGTGTTTTTTCTATCAAGTCAGGGTTGGAAGGAGACTGGGCAGTTTGTAAAAACTTACATTCTGTTCAAGGAAAGGAACAGATTCTGCAGGGGCTAATTGAGAAAGAATTGTGGGATAGAAGGATATTGGGCCCAATTGATTCCCTCCTTTTCTAGTTTTAAGGTATCCCCTTTTGAATTTTAAATGATTCACTATCTGTCCTTCCCTAAAGGACAGTCAGTCAATCAATGATTATATTTGCAAAGAGAACACACAAGTCCAGTATGCATCTTTGGATGATGCTGTAGAGGTGATCAAGGGGTTTGTGAACACTTGGCTAGTGAAAGTCGACAATGAGTTTTTGTTTCACTTGTTGCCAGTTTGGGAGGATGAATGGCCATTGCTAGTTATGGTCACTGACAAAAAAATTACTTTGACAAGGCCATGCCCATGGGCTGCATGATGGAGTGTGCCACTTTCGAAAAATTCAGCACTGCTCTTCACTGGATATGGCAGTAAAAGGTGGCCAGCCAGAGGGCCATTCATTACTTAGATTACTTCTTATTGGTGGGGAGGAGTATGAAGGATCTTCAGAAGGGCTGAAGACATTCACTGATCTGTGCAATGAGTTGGGTGTCCCTCTCACTGAAAGGAGGTTGGAAGGCCCAGGTAAAGCCATATACATTTTAGGTCTGATAGTTGATGCAGGTTGGGAATTGTTTCATCTCCCAAAGGACAAAATAGAAAGATTGAAGGGTAAGATGGAGTGGTTTCAGACAAGACAAGGTTTGGATTAAGGAAGCCATGGGGCTTTTAGGTCTACTGAACTTTACATGCTGGGTGATTAGCATTCATGCTAAGAGATGGAAACAGCAAGCATCAATGGGTGTGAGTTGGTAAGCTAGTTAAAACAGATTTATGATTGTGGGCTACATCTCTCAACCGCTTCAACAATGTTTCTTTTTGGGAGAGAGATTGGGTTAGTCAGGAAGACTTGCATTTTTTCATAAATGTCATGAGAGAATATGAAATGGGGCATATTTATATGGAGAGTAGTTTGCAGCTTGATAGCTGGAAATATAGGATGAAGAGTGGAGGAGGGATGTGGTATTGTTAGAGATGGTGTCCATCTGGGCAGTCTCAGTGGTTTGGTGAGAACTATAACAGGATAGAAAAGTAGTTTTCAATTTGAATAACCTGGCAGTAGCGCAAGTTTTAAAGATGAAGACTGTTAAGTCCTAATTGTTTTTGTTGGTTTTAAGGAAGCTTGTTTTGCAAAGTTTATTAATTTTTCCTTTTCAGGTGCACATTTACCAGGTACAAAAAATTTGATCGCTGACAGCTTCACTCATTATCTGTTTCCCAGATTTTGATAATTAGCTCAGGAGCACAGGTCAAACCAATGTCTTTGCTGGCAGAGGTGTGGCATCTTGGGCAGATCTAGGGATGGCTAATTTGGCAATTGTGTGCAGCATCCATGTGGAAAGCTTATAATGTGGCATTGTCTATGTTTGGTGATTTTATAAAGGAGCTGTTGGAAGAAGAGAGAGTATGGTCTCTGGATTTGTTATAGTACTAATTGTCCAGTAGATGACTTGAGGGGTGGGTGGTTAGATCTGTTAGAGTACATTTGGCAGCTATTAGCATGTTTACCAGAGTAGTGGGTTTAAAGGATATAATCAAATCATGGCTAACAGTTTGTATGTTGAAGGGGTGGGATCGGGTAAATGGTAGGAAAGGTGATGGGCAGCCACCTTTGACGAAGAAGGCTATTAGGAAGATGTTGTCAGGATTGCAGTTATTGATGGGGAACTCAATGGATTACACATTATGGGTGACTTTTGCAGTGTAGATGTACAAAGGAGCGTTTAGTGTTAGAGAACTGCTGGGTTCATTGTTGTAGAAGGACATCTTTATATTTTCTTCAGCAATATTGATTTGGTTACAACCTTCTAAAATGGATCAGGTTAGGAGACGTACACAGACAGTGCTCCACAAAAGTGTTGAGGACCCACTTTGCCCTATGGTTTGGGTTAAGAAACGGACAGTTTTCACATGGTGGTAAGCCCCAGGTTTCAGTTTTTTGTACTCAAAGTGGTAAGGTGGTGGAGGCCAGCAAATGTATACACTTGGTCAGAATGGTGTTTCAATGTTAAGGCTTCCAGGGTGAAAGGTTTTCCACACATTTTTTTTTGGATAGGGAGAGTGACTAACTTAGCACAGGAGGGGAGATCAGTGGAGGTAATAAAGAGAGGGGTTTGGTTGTCATAGAGGGCATTTTTAACTTTTACTAGATAACTTGGTCCTGTATGGTTGATATATCATTAATTATTTATTTATCTGTTTTTCAGGAAGAGTTGTGGTCATACTGGGCCATTCATTTGTGTACTGGGCTGCAAAGTGAGCTGTGATCAGGCCAAAAGGAGCTGAGTTGGGGTTGTGAAAATGTGTGTGGAGTGTGTCTTGGCAAGGTGATAGAGGTCTAAGATAGCATCAGCTCATGGACACATTGGAAGACATCCAGTTGAGGACTGGAATACCATGTATTTTAGTTATTCATTTGGCAGGTAATGATTTGGGGATAGTTCCAAACTGGCAATTATCAGCTACAATATCGGTTGATTTGGCAAGTTTGAGACATAGATTTCCCTCTATGCTTATAGTTTGGTCAGCGATAGCAGAGAGAATAGTATGAAGGCATGCCATTAAATTTATGGGAGTTGAACTGGCCTGCCATTTTGTTAATTGCAGGCTTTCAAGAATTTTGGAGAAGTTAGGTGTTTATTCTGTTGATGATAGGGATCGTATCTGGCATCAGAAGGATGGTGTACATGTAAATGATTTGGTCTGGATCTGTTTAAGGTGCATCTCTTTATATTTGAAGAATTTAATTAGGACTTCGTAGTTGAGGGAGGAAGGGGGAATAGCCTGTTAACAGGCTGGTAGACAGAGAAGAGAGTTTTGGATGAACCCCACTTCTGATCTCCCTCCTTCCCTTTAATTCTGTTTTGGTTAGGTTGGTGCTGGTTGTTTGTTATTGACGTGAGTGGTATGACTCTGCTTCTAATGGGATTTTGAGTTTACATCAGCAGATTGATTTAACACTGCTTTACATCAAGGATGAGTGAAGGCAAGCAGGTAACACTCATCATCATCTTTCGGATTTTCCCATTAGGGGTTGCCACAGTGGATCTTTCCATTTCTTCCTATCCTCTGCATCTTGCTCTGTCACACCAACCACCTGCATGTCCTCTCTCACCACGTCCATAAACCTTATCTTAGGCCTTCCTCTTTTCCTCTTACCTGGCAGCTCCATCCTTAACATCTTTGTCCCAATATACCCATCATCCCTCCTCAGCACATTTCCAAACCAATGCAATCTCGCCTCTCTTGCTTTGTCTCCAAACTGTCCAACATGAGCTGACGCTCTAATATACTGATTCCTAATCCTATCCATCCTAGTCACACCAAGTGCAAATCTTAACATCTTTAACTCTGCCACATTCACCTCTGACTCCTGCCTTTTTGTCAATGCCACTGTCTCCAACCCATATAACATAGCTGGTCTCACTACCCTCTTGTAGACCTTCCCTTTCACTCTTACTGGTACCCGTCTGTCACAAATCACTCCTGGCACTCTTCTCCACCCATTCTACCCTGCCTGTACTCTCTTCTTCACCTCTCTTCCACATTCACCATTACTCTGAACTGTTGATCCCACGTACTTAAACTCGTCCACCTTTACCAGCTCAACTCCCTGCATCCTCACCATTCCTCTACCCTCCCTCTCATTTACACATATATATTCTGTCTTAGCCCTGCTGACCTTCATTCCTCTGCTCTCTAGATCATATCTCCATCTCCCCAGGGTCTCCTCAACCTGATTCCTACTCTCACTACAGATCACAATGTCATCTGCAAACATCATAGTCCACGGGGCCTCCTGTCTGATCTCATCTGTCAACCTGTCCATCACCACTGCAAATAAGAAAGGACACAGAGCTGATCCTTGATGTAATCCCACCTCCACCTTAAATGGATCTGTCACTCCCACTGCAGTCCTCACCACTGTCACACTACCCTCGTACATATCCTGTACAACTCTTACATCCTTCTCTGCCACTCCCGACTTCCTCATACAATACCACAACTCTTCTCTAGGCACCCTGTCATATGCTTTCTCCAAGTCTACAAAGACACAATGCAACTCCTTATGACCTTCTCTGTATTTCTCCAATAACACTCTCAGAGCAAACATTGCATCTGTAGTGCTCCTTCCTGGCATGAAACCATACTACTAATCATCACCTCCCTTCTTAACCTAGCTTCTACTACTCTTTCCCATAACTTCAAGCTGTGACTGATCAATTTTATCCCTCTGTAGTTACTGCAGCTCTGCACATCACCCTTCTTTTTAAAGATAGGTACCAAAACACATTTTCTCCACTCCTCAGGCATCCTCTGACTTTCCAAAATTTCATTAAACAATCTAATTAAAAATTCTACTGCCATTTCTCCTAAGCACCTCCATGCTTCTATTGGTATGTCATCTGGGTCAACAGCCTTTCCATTCTTCATCCTCTTCATAGCTACCCTTACTTCGTAACACTGCCCACGGTAAATTTCTTAGGTTTTGAATTTATGACATTTGAATGTTATGGAATTATTCCTGTGTTTAGTTATTAATAAAATGTTCATCTTATCCTAAGTGGTGTGGTTATTTACTTACTCGGGGGGGGGGGGGTCTGGAAAAATGCAGTTTTGATACAAACTAATTTGTACAGAGATGCTGCAGTGGGTGGGGTGGAGGTAAATGGTTAGACAGAGTAATGAAGGCAGTTAGTGGAAAAGAAAGCTAGGTAAAGAGAAAGGGGAAAGAGAGGGTTAAACTGAATAGGAAACTCACCTCTCAACCTGGAAGCATCAGAAATCTGGACAAAGGAATTAGGTAGAACCAGCCAAAAATCGGGGTGTTGATTAACATAATATTTGCATACATAATTATGTAACTCTACCCACTCGAGTGGAGTTGTCGAAATCATCAACATTCATTTTCTGCACAGTAAGTTATGAACATCTAATTTCTGGCATGGCTGTCTGTAATATTCATTGATTTACTGGTAAAACCAAACATTCACGAAGGCCAGGGCAAAAATAGGAGGCAAAATCGGGGCAGATGATACTGTGGCACCACATTCATTTTCAAAAGCTCTATACACCTTTCTGTTCTCTGTCACTTGTAGCAAGAGGGTGGGAATACCCTTACTACAAGAATCAGAAAACACCCCCCACATTGAGCGGCAGTCTTCAGCAGTGACTGGCTTTCTGTGGAGAGTAGTGCAGCTTCTCATCAGTTTAACCAATGAAAAGGCACACAATCAATAAAATGTCAATATCTGTCAGTTAAAACCTTGCATATTATTTGCTTGTTAGTTCAGTCATGGGTTGACAGAACTACAACACTTATTTTTGGCCTTAACCATTTTAACGTTTGCAATGAGTAAAGTGGTTTTAGGTTGTTGTAGTGGGAAATGCAAATATTTATTGTTATGTGACGAGCTAATTACATTTAAAAAGCAATAGTTTTTAATGATTCCTTTTTCTGAAGAAATCCCTAGTTTAACAGGGACAAAGGCACTTAACTTTTTAATAAAAAGCTTTTTACTGGCTTTGTGTAATATTATGGACTGCATCACTCTGTGAAGTGCTTTGTTCAAAGGAAGAAGAAATTATCAACCTAAGCTCCTAGACCTTCATAATTTAATTTCAAAGTAGGGTATTGTCAAAGCTATAGGCTGGAGGATAGTTTGTCTGCCAAATATGACAATGTTGCTTTTTTAGCATTTAATTTAAGAGCATTTTCAATGCATCGGTCACTTTATAGGAGTAAGTTCTTACTGGGGGGCTTCTGTGTTAGAGGGGGATTTCACAATGACTTCCCGTTAGCTGTTACTCACAGACATGGTTAGCTATTTGTACTAACATTTAGTCTATAGGTAAGAGAAGTAAATGCAAAACAAAACTGGTCCTAGCAATGAGCCCTGTGGCCATCTTCATGTTCTCTGATGTTGTTTCTGACACTGACACCTTGCTGGTTTTGTCTTTTACCAAGTTTGCAATCAATTTTACTACATGGAATCTATTTGTAATGCATTTAGTTTATTAATTATGCCAGCAAGGGTGGTGGTGTCAAAGGTCTTGGCCAAATCAAGGGAAGCTGTGTGTACGGTATGACCATTGTGAATGGCTCGTGTTATTATCTCAAAGACATTAACCAGGTTTATCAGATAATGAGATAACTTAATTTATTTTTCAAACAGATTGCTAGATGTGCTGTAGTTAAGGGTTGGCTTAGTGGTAAATCAGACACCCTCTTGCATGTGTATCATTTTCTTCATATGAGCATTAAGGTATCCCATTTACCTCCTAATTCTCCCCTTGACTTCCCATGAGGTGACTTCTCTGTTACATGACTTTATCTTTCTATCTTTTCCAACTGATACAAGCACTTGAACTATACTGTCAACAAAATAAATCAAGTAGATCTAAGCTTTGTCAGACCACAGGCTTAAAATCATTTTCTCAAATTATTCTATTATGCCCAACAGAATGCAGACCTTATGTACACATTTAAGATGGCATTTGAATAGGGGAAAAACTTAATTTCTTATTTGCCTGTTTCAGATCATGTAATGTCAAACTACACCTGCTCATCCTACATTTATCACTCAGAAATGCATCTCTTATACCAAAATACTCAAAATGAAATACAGACCCCATGATAAGTTTAAAAAATAAACATGTCATGCACCATCCTCACATATTATGAATTCTACATTAGTTTCCTACATAATAGGTTTAGACTTTGGACAACAAATGTGTGAAGTTCCTGAAATATAGGAGTGCACTATTATTATTATCGTCTCTGCAGCTTATGTAAAAATTTCATATAGGCAATATAATTCAAAATATAAAAATCCTAATGTGCATAGGCCAGTTTACACAGGCAAGGTGTTTAGCTACACCATTGGCAGCACTGATACAGTACTTAATCCAGGCCAACAGAAGGATTGATTGGTTGGGACAAGATGCAGCAGGTGTTTGTCAGCGCTCTTATCATACCAAACCAAAGACCACAAAATGAAGAAGTACTGTCACAAATGGCAGGTTGTAGGCTAATAAAATCCACTTTATTCAATCACAAGTATAAGCGCTTTTGTCCCAGTTTATATTAATCAGGAACTTCATGAGATACAACCTTAAACATTTAAAATCATAATATATAAACCTGAATAGATGACATCACTTCCTCGCTCAGATTTAAAACGATATGCAACATTCTAAAAATGTTAAAGTTTTAAATGTGAAAAGTAAATAACTGACAGAAGTATAAAATGCAGCAACGCACATGTCAACAGCTCATGGTACTCACATTTGTAATAAGGACATCCTAGTACCCTACTGGAATTTTGAAACTCTCCAGTGCAAGTTCTGAAGCTCCAGAAAAGTAAGTACAGTCCTCACAACATAACAGTAAAGTGCTACCTAAACAAAAATATTTGCAGGAAAACAAGCCCAAGTATATCATGGGTGGGTGTGTGTGTGTGTGTGTGTGTGTGTGTGTGTGTGTGTGTGTGTGTGTGTGTGTGTGTGTGTGTGTGTGTGTGTTGGGGGGGGAGCTATACCTCCCCAAACTCCTGATACTGAGATATCTATATATCTAGATCTATCTACCTAGCTAACTAGGTAGCTATAGATATACTAACTCTGAGACCACTGTAACTCAGAGAAGAGAGCATACTTAGAGATGCATCAGTTCTGGAGTTAGTAAATGTTATGTTGAAATCATGCTTAAATTCTCACCCTTTGGATGATCATATTTACTGTCCTCAAACATGCACAAGAATCTAGCCTTTAACTCAACAAATTGGTGCAATGATTATAAATAATATATTGGCTATATGTCCTAGCTCTATTTTTCTAAACTTGACATTGTTACCTTTAGAATATCGACTGAATTGTATTAAAGAAGACTCATTCTAATAAGCTAGTTAAGCTTAAATTTTGGAATTCCTACAAATTTAGTAATTTAATGCCTTGTTATATAATACAATAAGGTGTATGGGGATGTAGAATAGCTATAAATTATTTTTGTGCTCCTAAACCTAATTTCTATATTTTCTGATGAAAGTTGTAAGTAAATGCTGTTGTAGAATTTTGCTAAATTAAATAGCATAACCAGCTTATTGAAGGTTCTCTTTTATACAACTGTGCATGTAGCAAGAATAGTGGATTTATTTGAAACTCAGGTATGCCACTGCAAATGAAACCACAAAAGAACTAACAACAAAATAATATGATACCTGACTGATTCCCTGAACTATCTTTTAAATAAACCCTTTTGTTAAAACTGTAGTGATATCAGTAGGCTTGGCAGATCATTAGCCACTTCAATATGTACATAAGTAAACACATCTCAGACTGAGGGCATGTTTATCCTCCTATAAATTTATAACTGCTATTTGTAGATAAAATATGCACTTCTACTAAGGATGGCATGCCTCGCATAATTATGATTGTAGGAAGCTGGCAGTACATAAAAGGAGGGATACAAAATGCTGCATATATTGTACTTGGATATAGGCAATGAATAACAATTAAAATATGTTCAACCAGACAAATGGAGAACTAATTAATCCAATGCATCTCCATTTTTGGAATATCTATATTTAGCTACACAAGACAGGTGTTAATTTTGATTTAGAACAAAATATTATAATAGCATAAAACAAAATACTAGAAGATTAATGTTATGCATGTATACAATCTGATTTTCACACTGTTCAAACATGTACCATGATGTCTGATGAAAAAACATTTTTTAGGGTCCAAGTCCCTCAAAATGTATGACATTTTAGAGTACAAAAATTTTGCTGTCTCTCACACAGAAAGCAGGAAAATGTATCGAGGTCCTTTTATTCCATTGTGTTGAGACATTGTTAACATATCTCATGGCATTGTGGAGCTAAACAAAATATCACAAAATGGCATACACAAGATTTCATCAAAATAACTGCATTATTAACGTAGTGATAAAAGCACAAGTGCTGTAGAAATTCCTGATTTCTTTCACTTTATTGACAGAAACATATCTTCCAAGAAAGGTAAATATCCTAAAAAGAAATACTTTATTATACAATATGCAGTGAATGCTATATGAATCTCAATCTTTTGACTTATAGTGCAAAATTAATATAGCAGACAAGTAATGAAATCAATTACACATTACTTAAAAGGTGGCAACTAAAAAGTTTCCCCCTACAATATGGTAAAGCCTATTGCAGCAAATTATAACTGGTGGATCAGAATGTGCCCTATTTTGTGTTAAGAATTCATAGGTTCATAGGTAGTTAGGTGTTTACTAGGCTAATAATTGCAAGGACATTTTTAAGCCTAGCCATGCAGCCCAAATCTCTGACAAGTTCTGATACCCTTGATAAGTGTAAGCATGGGCCTGGGAGATGATACATTTACAGGTCAGGATATGTACACAAATTTAACAATCAAAAGTGCAAACAAAATAATATGGGGTTTGGCATAATGGTCAAGGTATTTACTTTACAAACACTAGATACTGGGTTTGATTCTCACCTTTGAGAGAAATTAGCTAGACTTAAAATAGCCCATAATGGCAACTAGCGTACTACTTGCTTAAAATACAATGCAGAAAATAAAGTGCATGCAAATATAAAAGACATATTTTAATCAGAAAAAGTACCATTCCCTGTAGCCCCCTCCCCTCTAGGAGAAGCTGCACACCGTATCCTCCTTACTAAATTATTCTCACTTTGAGTCCGCACCACCACACAAACACAGCAACATATGTATGTATGTATGGGTCTACCTGATAAGACTGACAAGCGAAAACACAGACAACAAGATCACTGACACCGGAAGACCAACAACGGAAATACTCGACAGTTTGAAATCCCAATGCTGAAAACACCAACATGCAAAACGAGCGTGACTGTGTAAGTTTGTGAAAGTGACAGACTTTAGGGTTAGGGTGCGGGTAAGGTAAGTGTGTGATATTGATGGACCTTACAGTTAGGGCTTGGGTTAAGGTTAGTGCATAGATAGTTGTGTCTGTCAGGTTTAGTGTAGGTTTGTAAGTTTTTTGGTGTGCTTGTGTTGTGTGTGAGTTTTTTGGAACAGCGGCTTTGTTTTGTTTTTTTGGCTGTCAGGATTGTGCTTTGTCGGGCATGTGAACTTTCATGTTTTTGAACTTTCGGTTTTCTGGTGTCGGTGATCTTGTTGTCTGTGTTTTCGCTTGTTGGTCTTATCAGGTAGATCCATATGTATATACTGATGTCTATCTGTTTCACTAGATTCACTGATTTCTGAGAAAGAATATTTATGTAACTGGGGGGTAGGACACCCCTTGAAGGGGGTGCAAGAGGCCTCATCCACTAAAACAAACCTGTTCCTTAATTAAGTTTACTCTATAAGAATGAGTCTGGTGTAGAATAGATAAGAGTTCAAAAATTGTATTTGCTATTATTCCCTCCCACATGTCACTACTGGTGAGGTAAATGGAAATTATAACACTTAGTCTTTCAGCTGTAATTTACTGCATGTTAACATTTTAAAAATTTGAAATAGTTTTACAATTTATAATTCAGCATCTAACATTCCCCTATTCTGAACTAATGTGTTTTAGTAAAACATTTTTGAGGCTTGTGAAACAGAGACTATTTAATATTCTGGAATGAGCTTCAAAGAAATCGAATTCACCAAATTGAGCGCCAGATGAAGATACTTTGGAGCCTTCCACAGGAAACCAGCACAAATGTTCAGTTAGAGTTGCACAGCAAGGGAAGGAACAGGAAACTGTGGCAACTCTGACAGGAACTGGATAACAGAACCCTTATCGTTGTTTGTGGAGAAGAATTTGAGGCCTGTGCTTGACAAGAATAATTATATCCTTAGGGATTCTAAACATTTTTTACAAGATTTGTTTATTTACAACAAGGGTGTTAATTTATAGAAAGGATCAATTTTGTTAAGTAGTTTTAGATGTACGTTCTCTGTTCACATGTATACCAAACGAGTTAGGTGTGGACATGTTACGAGATTATCTAATCTCTGACAAGACTTATGAAGGTAGACGTGGATTTACTATGCCAATTAATGATACTTATTTTGGAGAACAATGTTATGATGTTTGAACATGATACGTATTTACAGAAAGAAAACATAGCTATGGGCACTTCTAGTGCAAATAGCTACGCCAATCTGGCCATGGCCAATCAACATGTGTTATTAGGAGATAGATGGGAACAGGTGATTTTTTACAAGTATTTTGTTGATGACCTGTTCCTGTTGTGGATGGGTAACATGGCTGAGTTAGAGAGTTTTTGTGAATATATTAATGGCACTACCACCTTTCTCACATTTGAACTGAATTCTTCATATGATGAGATGAATTTTCTTGATTTATGTATATACTGGGACAATACTGGAAAATTATCTACTAAGATGTATAGGAAGGATTGTCACAGGAATCATCTTTTGCACAGACATAGTATGCACCCCAGGCATATCTTCACAAATGTTGTCAAATGCCAAATTTTAAGGGCCTCTAGACTAACCACAGAGGATGAAGTATTTGATGGTGAATTGACTGATTTAGAACAGAGGTTCTTAGAGAGGGGTTATACTGACTCTGCTACTCGTGAAATATTATCCAAGGCAGTAGATATAAGATGTGAAGTTGGGAAACCCTATTACTCAGATGAGGGGGTTTCATCCATACACAGGATGAACTATAAGAAGAAAAGGGTGAATACTTATGTGCACGTACCCACTGAATTTTTGAGTCACATGCATGTTGTCACAGATATTATTAGGAAATACTGGCCTATTTTAACACATGATCCAGACATATGCCAATTGTAAGTGATAAGCCTAGTTTTTCTTTTAAAAATAAGAAATCACTTAGACAGCTTTTATGCTCCCCAAGAATGGAGGAGATACAAATGGTATGAAAGGTAAGAGAGGGACTGTCCCTTGTTACAACTGTAATCAATGTAAGCACATTGATACTAGTAATAAATGTATGCACCTAGACCTTAAGACTGAGTTTGTATTTAAAGCTAGAGCAGGTTTTAACAGCATGAATATTGTTTATTTGGCTGTTTGCAATGCATGCTCATCTTTCTACGTTGGAAAGACTAATAGGAAACTCAGATTTAGGATCAGGGAACACATGCTGAAAATCAAGAATGGTGATTGTACCAATGCCCTGGCAAAACATATGCATCACACACTTTTAGGTTTCTTGTTATTAAAATGGTGTATGAAAATGAAAGAGGGGGTGATTTTGTGAACTTAACAGAGACAACTGAAAGTAGGTGGATAGTGAGACTCAGGGCAGATAAAGGGAAAGGTTTGAATGACAGGGTACCCCTCAAACCCATACCAAAGTGCAGACCATTGGTTAGGAAGTAAGTTTTAAAGTGTTTATATATATGCCATATAGTGACACAGTTGATTAAGTGAAATATTTTTAATAATGTGTTTTTTACATGTATATTTTTCTGTTATTATTTTCTGGTTTAAATTTGTTAAGAATGTACATACATCTTGTCTTTGATATGTTGTGGTAGGGATATTCTGTTCTTTTAAGAAAATATTTTTACGCTGATTACTTTTCAGCTGTGATTGGTGGTTGTTAATCACCACAAGTACATATGGATTAAATGTTTTGTTTGTGTTTTAGGTCTGATGAAGTGGTGTATCTACACCACGAAAGCGCTCACCAAATAAATTTACCTACATTTTTTATATAAACACTTGAGCCGTTGGGTGGTCTGTCGGATGTTTTTGTGGACACTGTTTCTTAATTAAGTTTACTCTATAAGAATGAGTCTGGTGTAGCATAGATAAGAGTTCAAAAATTGTATTTGCTATTATTCCCTCCCACAGGTCACTACTGGTGAGGTAAATGGAAAATATAACACTTAATTTTTCAGCTGTAATTTACTGCATGTTAACATTTTAAAAATTTAAAATAGTTTTACAATTTATGATTCAGCATCTAACATTTTCCTATTCTGAACTAAGGTGTTTTAGTAAAACATTTTTGAGGCTTGTGAAACAGACACTATTTAATATTCTGGAATGAGCTTCAAAGAAATGGAATTAACCATATTGAGCACCATATGAAGATACTTTGGAGCCTTCCACAGGAAACCAGCACAAATGTTCAGTTAGGGTTGCACAGCAAGGGAAGGAACAGGAAACTGTGGCAACTCTGATGCAGTCAGTGTTGTGGAGTGTTAGGCCAGTGAGCTACCATATGAAAGAGCAACAGATGACACAGGATGAAATTGAAGAGAATGTGGCACAGGAAGATGCTCTGGAACTTTCTGTAGAATGCCCACTGGAAATGGAGAACAAAGAATGGGCCCTCAGATTAGAAGAAATAATCTAAGAGAAGAGTTGCTTGATTTAATAGAGATGGACAGACATATTAAGATCAATGAAAGAAACAGACTACAGAAAGTCAATAAAACCTAAACAGTTAGATGTTTGATAAAAACAAACGAACACAGTAATTAGGACTGTTCACAGAGATTCATGCAATATAACAGAAATAAATAGGATACATTACTGTGCAGCTAAATTAATAACAGATAAAAATCTTACCGCAAAACACAGGGCAGTAAAGGAAAGGAAGGGGAGAAATCAAATGCCATCATGGAAATACCAAATAGAGAAAACTATAAAGCAATTAAGACAACAAAATGTCACTGATAGAAAAGTATAGAAGAGGGAACAGATTAACAAAAATACTCAGAAAGACAGACGTGATAAAAGCAATGTGCAGTATCAGAACAAATCAGGATCTATTGTACACTATCGCAAATAAACTAAAAATATCAGCACAGACAGAAAAACGTAGAAGATGTGCAGATAAATATAAAGGAAAAGTACAAAATAAGCAATTTATTGGTGTTCCAAAAAAGCTTTATAGAGAATTGAGAAACAAGGCAAAAGGAATTAGAACACCACCAAAAAAAGAAGAAATAGTTACATTTTACATAAATATCTATGAATATCATGTGAAATATAACAAAGCTGCTGAATGGATAGAAGAAGTAAAAGAAATAATAAAAAGTTCAAATGTACAGGGTATGAAATGGGATGAAGTAACAGCCATTGAGATTGAAACAAAGTTAAGAAAAGCTCCAAAATGGAAACCCCCAGGCCCAGATACAGTACCTAACGTCTGGCTAAAAGTATTAATATCTTTACATGAAGATTTAGCAATAAGTAAGAACTATTTATATGCACATCCCAAACAGACACCAACCTGGTTAATAGGAAAAACAATACTCCAACTTAAGAGCAAACCTGCAAGCTATCCTAAAAACTATAGACCAGCAGCTTGCCTTCCAATGACATATAACCTAAATACTGGAACTGATGCCAACAGAGTTTATAGTCATTTAGAAGAAAACTCAGTCACAGCAGTAGAACAAAAGGGTAACAACAAAGTCATATGAAATAAAGGATAATTTGTTTTTAAATAAAGTCATAATGGAAAACTGTAAAAAGGGGAAGTATCTAAGTATGGCATGGATAGACTACAAAAAAAGCATTTGACTGTATTCCACATTCATGGATAAAGGTGTACTTAGAAATGTATAAGATACACCTACACTAAAGATTACATTACAGTAAGCATGAAACAGTGGCAAACCACTTTGCAGTTAAGCCATAAAAAAGGACAAATTATTATTTCAGGGATAAAAATTCAAAGGGGAATATTTCAGTGTGACATTTTGTCACTGCTGCTCTTTTGTCTTGCTCTTAACCTCTTAAGCTGTATACTTAACAGATTAAGTTATGACTAGAATTTGCTCTCAGAAAACAATGAAGTGTAAAGACTTCTCGTCTTCTTTTTGTGGATGATTTAAAACTGTATAATCATCAGATGAGGAACTAAAAACACAACTGCAAGTGGTCAAAACTTTCTCAGATGATATAAGAATGTCATTTGGTTTTGATAAATGTGCAAAAGCAACCTTTAAAGCAGGAAAGCTGCAGCAACAAGGAAAACATCAGCCTGGGGCAGGAAATGTGATATAAAAGTACTTGAGTAGCAGGAAATGTATAAATATTTGGGAATCAATGAAGGATAAACAATAATACATAAACAAATGCAAATAAAACTTAGTAAGGAATATTTTACAAGACTAAAATTAATACTAAAAACAATGCTGACATCTAGGAACAAAGTCGAAGATACAAACCAATTGGCTCTTTCTATCTTAAATTACAGTTTTGGAGTGACTGACTGACCCCAAAATGTGTTAGATCAGTTGGACAAGAAAACAACAATGATACTTCATCCTTATCAAATGATTTATAAAAAAATCAATGTTTGCCAAGACTATACTCCCTGTTCTGAAGCAGGTATGGGCCTCCTCAAAATTGATTTCATGTATAGATCTGCAATTGTAGAATCGCATACATATCTGCTGACCTCACAAGACCCAAATGGAGTGAAAGTTTTAAAACATGGGGGGGTAATAAGTCTAAGATAACTTCCCTGCTTAGTTTAGCAGAAGGATATTGGAATGGAAATCAAACCAGCAGTAGGCAAAAATCAAGCAGCAACTGAATGTGCAAAAAGACAAAAGAAAGAATACAAGGTGAAGGATCAAATGAGAAGGCAAGAAATGTAGAAAACGTATAAATACAGTTGCAAGTTTAGAACTCTTGGAGCAACCACATGTTGATTAGGAGTGAACACAGGAATGGTTAAGGAGAGGTGAATTTAATCCAAGAGATGAAAGGTTAATATTGGCAGCTGAAGACAGTGAATTACATACACTCTGGTTTAGAAAGTCCATTGAACATAGAGGAAAAACAAATGAATACAGGTTTTGCAAAGCAGAATTGTAAACAGTTGCACATCTTATTGCTGGTTGTCATATACTAATGGCAGAAGGACTGTATACTGAAAGACAAAATAAAGTAGCAAGACTGTTGCATTGGGGACTGTGCAAACATTTTATTATTGAAATAGCTTGGAAACATGACCCACAAAGTATTATAGAAAATTATGGAGTTTAAAATCACATGGCATCACCCATTCCCAACAGTTGAAAAAATAGATGTAAGAAAACCATGAAAAGAAGACAGAAGTACCATTAATCATTGAAATTGCTACACTCAGTGACTACAGTGTTTTATGTACAGACAGACATAAAGTTTTAAAATACCAGGAGTTGCAGGCAGAAATGAGGGCAATGTGGAAGAAGGATATCCAGACAGTTCCAATAGTAGTAGGAGCAACAGATCTTATAAAAAAGAATTTAAGTAATCTCCGTGGTATCCCCGAAGTATCAAAGCAACCCACTAAAGTGTATTGGGTCCAAAAACAAAACAGTGTAAGAAACTTCTCTGTATGGAAGATTTTCAGTCCATATAGTTCTAGCTAATCACTGTATATTAATCAGATCAAACAATAGTAGTAGAAGTAGCGAACATAAACTCGTCTTAAGTCAAAACAAAACAAAAAGTAATAACAGAAAATATATAATTGTACAGCATTACTAAGTATTCGAAAGTAATCCAAGCAAGGCAGGCAGTCTGTTTCCAGTCGAAAATCCTTTATTAAGTACACAGACAAGCAATCCAAATAAAACAAAAATAGAGTAATAATTTCCTCACAAGCCTTCTAAATAATATATATATATATATATATATATATACTTTTCGTCAGTCATGGGAATGGTTTATTGTGCTGTAAAACAAAGTGTTATTGGTACACATGTTAAATTCACATCCCTTCCCCCATCAGTGTGACATTCAAGCTGGTCCTGCCCTACTAAGTAGCTGTCATAATAATATATAACCCTTATGTACTTTAAATAAAATTATATAATGATGTGATACCTTTTATTTAACTAAATTATTAAGTAGATTATTAAGTCTGTGATTTTATCCAAGACAATATACTACATGGCTGGAAATATATCAACCTTAGTTCATTTGGCAATCAAAAAATATATATAAATATATACATATACATTTTGCATGTAAAAATCAATTTCTATTTTCATAACCTATTGTTAACAAAGATCACTTTCATCCTTCTAGACTTCTTCAGGTCTGTGTACAAGAACCCTAAAAACCTATATAATTGTAGAATTAGTTAGTATTGTTATTACACATCATTTTGAATAAAGTGGAAAAAAGGACCAGAAAAAAATAAAAATAAGAAAAATGTATGTATGATGATGGAAACAAAATATACACTTACATTTCAACTGATTTAAAATGGTATTTAAAACCAATTTGTAGAATAAAATAAAATACAATTAGTCATGTAAACAATGTGGCAATTTTCTAAGTTCCAGTGTACTTTTAATTGAACAGTAGTAGTTTAGTCCAGGCTTCCTAAAAGAGTTCAGCTTTAATTGCCACAAGAGTTCCTGTTTCTCCAGAATATTTGGGATGTCTCCTTCAAGATCACCCATGTCTAGATCTTTGTTAACAATAGGTTATGAAAATAGAAAGTGATTTTTACATGCAAAATGTATATGTATATATATTTATATATATTTTTTGATTGCCAAATGAAATAAGGTTGATATATTTCCAACCATGTAGTATATTGTCTTGGATAAAATCACAGACTTAATAATCTACTTAATAATTTGGTTAAATAAGAGGTACCACATCATTGTATAATTTTATTTAAAGTACATAAGGGGTATATATTATTATGACAGCTACTTAGTAGGGTAGGACCAGCTTGAATGTCACACTGATGGGGGAAGGGATGTGAATTTAACATGTGTACCAATAACACTTTTACAGCACAATAAACCAATAAACCACTCCCATGCCTGATAAAAAGTATATATATATATATATATATATATATATATATATATATATATATATATTTAGAAAGCTTGTGAGGAAATTATTACTCTATTTTGTTTTATTTGGCTCGCTTGTCTGTGTACTTAATAAAGGATTTTCGACTGGAAACAGACTGCCTGCCTTGCTTGGATTACTTTCAAATACTTAGTAATGCTGTACAATTATATATTTTCTACTATTACTTTTTGTTTTGTTTTGATTTAAGACGAGTTTAAGTTTGCTACTTCTACTACTATTGTCTGATCTGATTAATATACAGTGATTAACTAGAAATATATGGACTGAAAATCTTCCACACAGAGAAGTTTCTTACACTGTTTTATAAAAATGAATTTACACTCATACTTAGAAATGTTACCGATACATACTAAAAAACAATTCAGTAAGCCGCTGTGAACAAGCTGAGAGAAACTTGAACCATAAAACACCCTGGTCAACCGAAAGAATGGCAGATTAGGAAGCCAGTGTAATTTGATATATAATAAAAATTTTTATTCACAACCAAGTAACCAGTTCAGTTAAGTGCCTTCATCTCTAAGTACAAGGCTTCACCAGAACTGTTCTACTTCTCAAGTAAACCCCTTTTAAAATAAATTCGATAAAATTAATTCATCAATTGACCAGTCAGTTAAAAGATCAAGTTAAAATTCACAAACAAAATCCCTACTGGTGAAATGCCTCATAGCAACCTAAGAAAATTAAACAGATGTATATAAGTTGCTGTCCATTTAATATGTAATGAAAATGGTTTACTATTAAAATGTTGAAATAATGTTCCGCGAACACAGGGATGTCGAACTGCGATTGGACAATTTTCTTGTTGATGAACGTTATTTGAGTGAGACAGTTCATATCAGCAAATGCCATTGTGCATTCGCTAATATGAACCTCGATGTTATGAGTATAGATTGTGGTACAGTGCGGACTGGGAAATCCATCCCTTCCCTTACTGTAGTGTGATTTCGGAGTTGGAATATATTGTTAGCTGGGGGTGTAGGGGGCTTGCCCCCCCTGCAAAACAGTGAATTTGCAGGACAGGAGCTAGACTTACCTTAGCTTCTACGCAGACATTCTGTTCGCTATTCAATCTAAATGTGGAATCTGCTGAATTTGTTCATCAGATTTGACATTTAGACCTAATTAGTATACATGGATTCGGCTTTATGGTTCAACATTAAAAATGGAATTTGTTTTTAACATCGACATTTTGATAGTAAACCAATGAAAATATAAACAAAAATAAAAAAATAATAATTTGCTCAGTACTATAAACACATTTAAAATTCCCATTTAGTTTTATAAAACTGATAAAATTTTTTTTAAGGAAAGGGATCATCCACCAACCATTATTAATCATGTGGCAAGTGAAGTCTTACAAGGGTGGGTACAAAATATAGACCCTTATTAGTAGTTAAGATGGTTGATTCTGTTATTTCTAAGATTAGCAGACCATGTGACAGAAAATTACAATAGTTTTAACTTTGATCAGGATTCAAAGGAAATTAAAAAAAAATATTACGAAATATTGAAGTCTTTTTTCAAAAATGCCCAATATCCTAAGACTTTTTTAGAGGTCTTTGAGGTCTAGAATCTATAAATATAACAATGATATTAAGAAAGGAGCACATATTAATGGTCACTCCTAAAGAATTTAGGGGGAGTATTTTTCTTTTTTGGGTGATTCAGTAAGTTTAGCCTAGTCCCAGGGAGGGCAGGGGGAACTTTCTTTGAGTACCATAAATTATGGTCACAGCTGAGGTTGAATATCAATGTCTGCCATGAGTTAAATGATCAAATGTCATTGCTCAGGATCTTGAAATTAAGAGCAATAAAAGCTTTAATGTTCCTGTTTCTGTTAAGTGTGTGCAAATTTCAGATATGTCTTTGTTTTCTAATATTTTTCCAACTTCCATCTATTAAAAATAAATAAATATATATATCTATATATCTATATATATATATATATATATATATATATATATATACACACATATACATACACACACACACACACACACACACACACACACACACACACACACACACACACACACACACATATATATATGGGTCTACTACAGTTGATAGAAAACTCACTTGATTGAAAATTAAATTACTAATTACTTGGACCACTTCACTGAAAGCTCACCACTGAAAACTCACTTGACTGAAGCTCATGTCATTGCAAGTTATAAATGGCCTTTTCCCCACTGTAGTGTGATCCTGGAGTTAGTATATAAAGTAAGGGGGTGAGTGGAGGCACAGCTCCCCACATTGGGGGGTGTGGGGGTGAAGCCCCCCACATATCTTGGTTATATATTCTCTTTTGGAAACACTTATTCATTGCACTTGTAAGTATCACTGTGTCAAGTTTAAAATGTTTATAATATGTGGGGGCTATGCCCCCCACACTCCCTTACTTTATATACTAACTCCAGGATCGCACTACAGTGGGGAAAAGGCCATTTATAACTTTCAACGAAATGAGATTCAATTTAATGAGTTTTCAGTGAAATAAGCTTTCAGTGAAGTGGTCCTAGTAATTTAATTTTCAGTCAAGTGAGTTTTCAATCAACCGTAGTAGACATATATATATATATATATATATATATATATATATAGATATATATATATATATATATACATACATACACAGTGGATATAAAAAATGTACACACCCCTGTTAAAATGCTAGGTTTTTGTGATATAAAAAAAAATGAGACCACAATAAATCATTTCAAAACTTTTCCCATGTTTAATGTGACCTATAACCTGTACAATTCAATTGAAAAGCAAACAAATCTGTTAGGGGAAAAATATAAAAAATAAAAAAAGTACAATAAGCTGGCTGCATAAGTGTGCACACCCATAAACTAATACTTTGTTAAAGCACCTTTTGATTTAATTACAGCATTCAGTCTTCTTGGGTAGGAGTCTATCAGTATGGAGCATCTTGACTTGGCAATATTTGCCCACTCATCCTTGCAAAAGTGCTCCAAATCTGTCAGATTGCAAGGGCATCTCTTGTGCACAGGCCTCTTCAGGTCACACCACAGGTTTTCTATTGGATTTAGGTCTGGGCTCTGACTGGGCCATTCCAAAACTTTAATTTTCTTCTGATGAAGCCCTTCCTTTGATGATTTGGATATATGCTTGGGGTCACTGTCATGTTGAAAGGTGAATTTCCTCTTCATCTTCAGCTTTCTAGCAGACGTCTGAAGGTTTTGCGCCAAATGTGACTGGTATTTGGAAATGTTCATAATTCCCTCCACCTTGACTAAAGTTCCAGTTTCAGCTGAAGAATAGCAACCCCAAAGCATGATACTGTCCCCACCATGCTTCACCATGGAGATGGTATTCTTTTGGTGATGTGAAGTGTTGTTTTTGCTCCAAAAATACCTTTTGAAATTGTGGCCACCAATTTCAACCTTGGTCTCATCAGACCATAACACATTTTCCCACATGCTTTTGGGAGACTTGATGTCTTGTTTTGCAAATATTTGTCAGGCTTGGATGTTTTTCTGTGTAAGAAAAGGCTTCCATCTTGCAAACCTTCCCCATGGTCCAGACATATGGAGAATATGGGAGATTGTTGTCAGATGTAGTACACAACCAGTACTTGCCAGAAATTCCTGCAGCTCCTTCAGTGTTGCTGTAGGTCTCTTGGCAGCCTCCTTGACCAGTTTCATCCTGTCTTTTCATCAATTTTGGAAGGTTGTCCAGTTCTTTGCAACATCAATGTTGTCCCATATTTTCTCCACTTTTTGATAACTGTCTTCACTGTGTTCCATGGTATGTCCAATGCTGTGGAAAATTTTTTGTACCCTTCTCCTGAATGATACCTTTCAACAATGAGATACTTTTGATGCTTTGCAAGCTCTCTGCGAACTATGGCTTTTGCTGTAGCAGGCAACTGATTAAGTGTCAAGAAAATCCTACTAGGACAGCTGAACTTTATTTGGAGTAAATCAGAGTCTCTTTAATTGATGGCAGGTGTGTACCCAAGAAAACTGAATGCTGTAATTAAATCAAAAGGTGCTTCAACAAAGTATTAGTTTAAGGGTGTGCACGTACAGCAAAGTATTTGTTTAAGGGTGTGCACGTACAGCAAAGTATTAGTTTAAGGGTGTGCACGTACAGCAAAGTATTTGTTTAAGGGTGTGCACACTTATGCAACCAGGGTATTGTACATTTTTTATTTTTTATATTTTTTTCCCCTAACAGATTTGTTTGTTTTTCAATTGAATTGCACAGGTTATAGGTCACATTAAGGGTGGGAAAAGTTTTGAAATGATTTATTGTGGTCTCATTTTTTTATATCACAAAAACTTGGCATTTTAACAGAGGTGTATACGCTTTTTATATCCAATGTATATATATATATATATATATATATATATATATATATATATATATATATATATAAAAAAAAATATATATATATATATATATATATATATATATATATAGGTTCATAGGTTGGTACTAGGCTATCGGCCTTAGGGCCTATACAAGCCTAGTCATAACAATTCCCTGGCTATTTCTTCCCACAATGTTTACTTCCCTGGACGCCTGTCTAGCAGGGTGACTGACGTGATCCCCGGGGTTAATTTCCAATCTCCCATCCAATCGTCAAGGTTCTTTTTGAAGATGGCCAAAGAGGCGCTCTGCTTGACATGTATGGGCAGTCTATTCTAGAGCCTGGGGAGTCTCTGGGTCAGGAACGTATCCCTCCAGGATGTTTAGTTCATTGTGATGACAAGGTTTAGATCCCTGGAGCATGTGGCTCTGAGGGATTGAGATTTCTTTAAGTGTAGCATGTCTAGCAGCACTTGGTTTGACATGGCCTTGTAAGTTAAGCAGAGATTGCCTCTGAGTAGATGATATGCAACAGAGTATAGCTGGAGTTTTTTCAGATGGTCGGCATAGGGCATCTGCTTTAGGCCTGTGATTCTTTTAGCGAGGTATTTCTGCGGCCTTTCCAGTTGTTGCAGATGTCTTGAGAGGTACATACCAAATGGGGCATTGTATTCTATAATGGGTCCAATGATGCATGAGTACAGTGGGACAATGACCTCCTTTTTTCTGGATGAAAAGCCCTTAGTGATGAGGTGTGCCACATAGAAGGATATATGTATGTGTGTGTATGTGTTTGTGTATATATATATATATATATATATATATATATATATATATCTGTACATATATAATCTTTTATATAATACTGTACAGAAGCATTCTTAAAGTTTTTTAAGTGTTTTTTTTAATGTTAGACTTTTATATAATTTTAATTTTATTAAGTGGAACTAATTTCATAAAATGTAATGGTATGGATTTTTAAATGTGTTTATAGTACTGAACAAATTTAATTCCTTTATATGTTATCATTATGTATTATATGGACAGCAACTTATATACATTTGTTTAATTTTCTAAGGTTGCTATGAGAAATTTGACCAATAGAGATTTTTATATGAATTTTTACTTGATCTTTTAACTGATTGGTTAATTGTTTTATTAATGTTATGTAATTTATTTTAAAAGAGGTTTACTAGAGAAGTAGAACCATTCTGATGAAGTCTCATACTTAGAGATGAAAGTGGTTAACTGAACTGGTTACTTGGTTGTGAATAAACCTTTTTGTTATATATTAAACTACACTGGCTTCCTAGTCTGCAGGTCTTTCAGCTGACCAAGGTGTTTTATGGTTTATATTACAGATACATATAAATCCATATGAATTACAGAAGGAGTCAATACTGGGCAAAGTGTGAATGCTGCAAAGAGCACTTCTGGCTAACAGCAAAGATAGAAACAATACTAATTTCATGAATTTTAATCGTACTTTAACTTAGGAATTGGGTCTATTCCTGTCATAGTATTAGAAACCCAAAAGGCTTAGAGATATTAAAATACATCATGATACTAAAATATTATCATTTAATATTCTTACACTTCATGAAATCTATTAAAGAATGCTATTACTTCAGCTAGCTTAGTTGGTAGAGCATAAGACCCTTAATCCCAGGGTTATAGGTTTGAGCCCCATTTAGGAGGAAATAATCCACATTGAATAAACTTCAAAAATAATGTTTCTTCTTGCTCTGGAAGCCCAAAAATATCTATTGCATGTACTTGTTAAAACAGTATTCTGTTTTATTTTTTTTGTTAGTAACACTTCACAAGTAAGGTTGGTAACAACTATAATACAAAATTCACAGTGACCTCTGTTTGGGGCTAGAATATATGAAACATTTTGTATTTACATTTAATCACATAGGTTCATGAGCACTTACCGGACTACTAATCCATATATTTTGAAGTACATTTTAAAAAGTTTTTTTCCATCAATTTCTAAGAAACAACTATATTTTTATAACTATTGTGGCATCCTTCCTTTGGGTCAGTGATCAAGGAACCTCAATCATCACCACTGACACAGGTGGGGAATGTTAACCAGGAGAAAAATAGACACACACAGTATTTTCAATTGCAGCTCTCTGCACCAAGTACAATTTCCCTTAAGAGCACACAGGCAATACACACTCCAGTCCTGGGGCTGGGCTTTCTCTCCAGGCCTCAAATAAGACTCCCCACTGACCACTACAGAGCTAAGTCCGTAGTCAGGTGTTCCAAGCAAAATCCTACACTACCCTGTGTATGAAATCAGTGCTCTTAGCATCCCTGTTCAAAGTAGCTGTCACACACACTCTTGATTTTTTTGGATTTTCACAAACACACACCTGGGAAAGGCTGGCAAAGCTTACCCACTCTGACACCTCCACTCAGACTATAAGGTAGACTTACTGCCACCAGAACACCCAAAGTCAGCTACTTTAAGACTCTTACAAGGTTACCTAATTACACTTAATAAAATTAATACTTATACAAATGGTAGTGTTAACCAACCAGCAAGACGTCAAGGAACATGGAGCCACATTGCCTCTAAATAAATGCAAGTACTCTCAAAGGTTAAATGAAGGGTTTAGATATAATAAATAAAAAAAATGTAAATACTGAATATCTATTTACAAAAAACACTAGAGTTAATGTAAACAGCAACACAGATGGAAAGACTCAGAATCAGAAATAATGCTGCATTTAGCCATATTTTTCTAACTGGCTGAAGAATTACTGTTCCCTAGTTACTTACTAAAGCAAGGCAAGATGAAAGTGGATGGGTGTCTCTTGCCAGGTACAAAAACAGAGTACAGTTATCACATCTTCCACTATATTCAAATACAATTTCACTGCTGGCTACAGAATGACCACATCTTATCACCTGACTCTGTGGTTCCCACACTAACCCCTCACTAGAAACTGAGCCAGGATCTGGCACTGATGTGTCACAATATACACATAGAACTTTAGCTAAGGTTTATTACAGCATCTAGAAAGTGTAAAACAATTCCAAGACTTCCACGCTTCCTGCAGAGACTAGCAAGCTTTTCTTTGGCACCCCAGTGCAGCAATTAGTTCACCAGTAAAGACAACAGAGCAGGACCCCAGTCCAGGCCTTTAACAGACATTCCATCTCTGGCTGCATTCAGACCTATGAGATAAAATCTTAATGGCCTAAACCAAGTAATTTAATTTCAGGCTATTTTTCTTAAGGTTAGCTGGGCTGAGCTTAACCCCTTCCCTTCTGGTATCCTCTGTTAAAATATATACATTTCATCAGTTACAACACTACAGTCTGACATACATGTATATTTCTTTTCTGCCTAGCAGGACCCACTGTTGATACATTTTTAACACAAGCATCTGCACAAAACAGTTTGATATTCAAATAGCATATAATTCTTTACAAAACTCCAGCTAGCTATGCTGGCATATGTTACACATGCACTGCTCTACTCCCTCTGGCACAGCTGGCACTAACTCACATCATCACATCTCTCCCTCATTTGACATCTCAGCTAGTTTTTCTAGTAACGCTGAAAGAGTATTCTTGGGAGAAATTAGCCTTTCTGGGAATACATTAACCCATACACTGTCTTGAGAAACAATCTATATTGACATTGCTGATCCCACTATGGTGCTGCACTGTCATGTCATATGCCTGCAACCCTAGGCTCTACCTTAATTACTTGGCATTTTGCTGGCTGGCTCAAAGTAGTCATGCTAAGGAATTGTGGCCCTTCCCTACAGATAGGGCTGAAGTTTTTGCAGTGCCCATACTATGGCTAGACATTCTTTTTCTACAGCTGCATAACATTCCTCCCTGGGTTGGAGTCTACTTTTGAGCTATACACCCTCCCTTTGAGGAAAACTGTCTGAGTACAGCCCCAACCCCATGGTTTGAAGCATCCACCTGCGCAACAAATTCTTTGCTGTAACCTGGACTGGCTAGCACAGGAGGTCCTCTTAAAGCCCCTTTAACCTTTTGAAATGCCAGCTCACAAACTGGGTTCCACACAATCTTATCTGGCCTGTTTTTTCTCCTCGGTTTGTGGGGGGAGCAAGTATGGTTCTATAATTTGGAACAAACTTTCTATAGTACCTCACTATCCCCAAGAATGCCCTTACCTGCTTTTTTGGTAACAAGTGCAGGCCATGTCTGAACAGCTTCCACTTTGGCAGGTTCTGGCCCGATCTTACCACTCCCCACTATATGTCCCAGGTATTTGACCTCTGCCATACCCACCTGACACTTGCTGGGTTTAATGGTCAACCCTGCCCTTTACAGTCTGCTCAGGCCCTCCCTGACATGTTGAAGGTCCTCTTGCCAAGAATGGCTGTAGATGGCAATGTCATCCAAGGTAAGCAAGGGCATAATCTCCTTCTCCTGCTAGGATGCAATCTACCAGCCTCTGTAAGGTCACTGGGACATTTTGCATCCCAAAGGGCATCTTTGTGAACTCATATAATCTAAAAGGAGTCACAAATGCTGACCTCTCTCTAGCAGTGGGAGTCAAGGGCACCTGCCAGTAGCCCCTGATCAAATCAATAGTGGTCAGATACTTACCCCAGCCAGCTACTCTAAGGCTTCATCTGTCCTAGGCAGGGGGTATGCATCTGTCTCTGTGTGACTGTTTAGTTTTCTATAGTCCACACAGAACCTGCTGCTGCAATCCTTCTTTGGTACCTGAACCACAGGGGAGGACCAGGGACTACTGGTCTACTGGACTACTCACATTTCCAACATTTCCTGTATCTCCTCCCTCAGAGTCTGCCTGACTCACTCAGGCACCTTTAAGGGTCTTTCCTGATAGGCCTTTGGGAATCCTGTATCCACATAGTACTGCACTAGGTGGGTGCATCCAGATTTCCCAGTGAACATGTCCCCAAACTCCTTTACCTTTGCTTGGCTTTCTCGAACCAGGGTAGGAGATAGCCACTGGGACATTGCTACCCCTTCCACTGAGGTGTCACTCTGAGCCTCACTGAGGAGATCAGTCATCAGATTCCCCTCACACTCCTCCTGCCTTGTACTGCAAATACTCAGCACAATGGCCTTCCTATCATGGTAACACTTCATCATGTTAACATGGTACAGTTTGAGCCCCTGTCTCCTGCCTAGGAGTACCACGTAGTTAACTTCACTGACCTTCCTTGCCACTTTGAAGGGTCCTTCCCAAGCTGCTTGCAGTTTATTGTGTCTGACAGGAATGAGAACCATCACCTGCTGTCCCACAGCATAGTCTCAGACTCGAACATTCCTGTCATACCAGACTTTTTTCTGCTGTTGGGCTTCTGCCAGGATCTCCTGGCCAAACCCATGATCTCCCTAAGCCTTGCCCTGAAGTTTAGGACACATGCCACAACAGACTCCTTGTGGAATTCACACTCACCTTCCCACTCATAATAAATTAAATCCAAGGGCCAGTTCACCCTATGCCCATACAGCAACTCAAAGGGTGAAAAACTTGTGGATTCCTGGGGTACCACTCTGTATGCAAACAGCAGATGGGCATATATTTGTCCCAGTCTCTTAAACTGGTCTAAAAATGCCCTTAGCATGGTCTTCATTATAGAGTTTAACCTCTTCACAAGACCATTAGTCTGGGGGTGGTAGGGGGTGGTCTTTAGGTGCTTCACACCACAGCGGTCCCACAGACAGGCCATCAGGTTTGACATGAAACTGGTACCTCTGTCAGTCAGTATTTCTCTTGGGAAACGTACCCTGCTGAAAATATCTAGCAAAGTATTTCCCACCTTCTCTGCCTCGATGGAGGACAGAGCCACCACCTCAGGGTATCTAGTAGCATAATCTACTACCACTAGGATATATTTCTTCCCTGTGGAACTTGGGGTACTCAGGGCCCCACAATATCCATAGCTACCCTCTGAAATGGCTTCTCAATCACAGACAAAGGCATCAAAGGAGCTCTGACTTTGTCTCCTGCATTGCCTACTTTTTGGCACTACTCACAAGCTCTGAAGTACCCTGTTACATCTTTTGCAACCCTGGCCAATACAAGTTCTGCATAATATGTCTCATGGTACACTTTATGCCCATATGACCTGCAAAAGAAATGTCATGGGCTATGGCTAGAAGTGCCAGATGGTAGGCTGTAGGCACTACCAACTGCTGTATTACCTCACCCTCTAGCCCTCCCTCAGGGGCCCACTGTCTATACAGTAACTCTTTGTTCAAGTATACAGACTCTCCTTTTCCTTGAGAATCAGGTGCCTCCTTATCTCCCTCCCTCAAGCCCCGTAATGTAGGGTCCAAAAGCTAAGCCTATCTCAACTCTACCTTTGTGACCCTTCCCAGCTCTCCTTCCACAGGAAGTCTGGTATCTTCTGACAGCAGTGCTTCACTGTCAGGCTGGTTACTACCACAGTCATCCTGTCCAAGGGAGCATCAGTACCTATCAATAGCTGTGGCTCATCTTCAGGCTTACTGCTACAGAGTAATTCACTCTCTAAAATAGCCCCATCACCAGCCCCCACTTCAGGTGTGGGGTCTTTCTGGGTCTCTCCCAAGCTACCAGATCCACATGCCTGTCTCCCAGCCTGACTGCATGCAACTGCATGCACAGAATGTACTGCATTATCAAAATCATTCCAGGATATCCTCAAACACACCTAGTTGTTTGCTTCCTTTTCCACCCTCCCAGGCAAAGTGAACCTTGTCCAGAGGTATTTGGAATGGGGTGAACTGCCAAAGCAGGTACTGCTCCTCTTTAACCACTGCAGGCTTCACAATGGTTATGTCCAATGCTGTGAATCTGTTGGTGGTGGCATATTTTCCATCCACTAAGATAGAATACAAAGTCAAGTGATAGTTTGGTAACCATGTTGTCTCCAGACAACTTACCACTGGCATGCTGTTATTCCCACTTTCTGACTTCCTCACCTATTGTTCCCCACCTTGCTTCAGTGGACATCTGTATGCCACCTGGAGCCTCTGGTTATATTTAAAACATATAAACCCTGATCCTGGCCATGTACCTGAACTAGTGGCTTCCCTTTTTACTGGTGGACTCTGTTGGGGTGATATAGATTGCTCACCATTGGTTCCACTATATCCATGTGCAGGACTGGGTATCCCCTTCTTATGCAGTGGTGCCTCTCTTGCCAAGTGGAGATCCCCTTTTCTCCCCAGGTCATCTGCAGAATTAACTTATTATCTGCCAAACAGATTCTCATGTCCTCATGCTAAAGGTTACTTCCCTCACCAAAAGGTCTGCCAGCCTTTCAAAACTGGTGACCTGACGCCCACTCACCCACCTATGAAAATAGGTGCTTAGCTCAGCAATATAATCACGTACACATTCATCTGCCTTACGTCTATACTCACAAAATTTTTTTCTGCAAGCTTCAGGTGTTAACTTATAACATTCTAATAAATATTGTTTAACCTTGTCATAATTTAAATAATCAGTAACAGACAATTTAGAAACAGCAGTTAGAGCTTTACCATGGAGTAAGGGGGTCTGGAATCGTACACAGAGACCTTGGTCAACATCATGTTGTCTACATGCACTTTCAAATATATGAAAACAACTATCAAAATTATCACCTTCTGTATACTGTGGGAGAAATTACCGACCTTTATTGCTACTGGGGTTAGGTTATTCCCTTCCCCTTTGCCTCCATGTTCCTGTCAAACAGTCAGCATGTCCCTTTCATATTGATGCTGTTTCACATTTTCTTCAGCCTCCAAATGCTGCAGTATCTCTGCCAATTCTAATTCTATATGTTTTGCCTCCAGTTCAAGTCTCTTTAACTACAGATGGGTTTTTAAGTCCTCTGAGGAAAAGGTGAAGTGTCCTGTTTCTGAAGGCTGCACATCCCCATCACCAGACTGGTTGTCTTCCTGGTTGCTGGTCTGTGATCCAGCTGTAACTAAGGCCGAAATAGTTTCTTCTTTAATTAGATTGGCACGCTCTAGTCCTTTGGATTTGCACACCTTAGCCAAGTGGTATACTGTCAGCTTTCCATAATCCTCTTTTGATATGTTTACCTGCTTTCCCTGACTCAACAGGTCTATATTAGAACACCGAACTTTCAAAATTTTGAGTGTTCTAATATCAAACCCTATTAATCGAATATTTAAAACATCGAACATACAGAACAGCAAATTTTTTCCCTAGGGAAAAAATTTGCTGTTCCAAAACACATACACACAACACAAGCACACCAAACAAACAGCAATCCACACACATACACCTAAACTCTTACACCTAACCATACACTAAACTATACATACACCACTAACTATCCACTTACCTTAACCCAAACCTTAACCCTAAGGTCCGTCACTATCGCACAGTCACCTCACCCGTGCCCTAACCCTAACTCACCTACCCCGCCTTAACCCTCACGTCCACACAATCGCACACTTACCTGACCTGCGCCCTAACTCTAACTCACCTAACCCACCCTAACCTTCACGTCCACACAATCGCACATTTACCTGAACCTGACCCGTAACTTTCCACCACAGTGCTGAAAATACCAAAGCAACAGAAACGGACAACCAAATTCTTTCCCTAGGAAAAAATTTGGTTTTCTGTTTCTTCGATATTTTCAGCATTCTGTGAAAACGGGTCGATATTAGAACACTTGAAATTTTGAAAATTCTGTGTTCTAATATAGACCTGACTAAACTAAACTAAAAAATAAATAAATAAAGCTTCTGTGAAAAATGAAACTCTGCATGTTTACCTTGTGACTGCTGAGAGTGCACACACTTCAGTGGCAACTGCTTACAGGCTACAGAAGTTCAATTAATGTCCACATCACTACCAACAAATATGTGACATCCCTCTTCTGGGCCTGTGATCAAGGAGCCTCAATCCTCATCAGTGACACTGGTGGGGAACATTCACTGAGAGAAAAATAGACACACAGTATTTTTAGATGCAGCTCTCTGCACCAAGTAGAATTTCCCTTAAGAGCACACAGGGAATACACACTCCAGTACTGGTGCTGGACTTTCTCTCCAAGACCCAATAAGACTCCCCACTGATCACTACAGAGCTAATTCCTTAGCCCGGTGTTCCAAGCCACATCCTCCACCACTCTGTCTGTGAAACCAGTACTCTCAGTGTCCCTGTTCAAAGTAGCTGTCACACACACTCACTTGAGATTTGGATTTTCACACACACACACACACACACACACACACACACACACACACACACACACACACACACACACACACACACACACGCACACACACACACCTGAAAAAGACTGGCACAGCTTACCTGCTCTGACATCTCCACCCAGACTATAAGTTAGATTTACTGCCACCAGAGCATCTGAAGTCAGCTGCATTAAGGCTCTTGCACTTATTAAAATTAATGCATATACAAATGGTAGTGTTAAACGAAGCAGCAAGACTTTTCAGGTACGTGGAGCCACAGTATCACAAAATAAATGCAAGTACTGTCAAAGTTTAAATATTTTCTAAAAGATTAGCCACAATGAAAGGTTTAGATATATTGAATAATAAATAAAAAAGCATGAAAATATTGAATATCTATTTACAACAAACACCAAGGATTCAATCACAGGAAATATAAAAAACAACACAGATGGAAATATTCAGACAGAAACAGAAAATCTACATTTAGCTAATCTCACTATATTTTTTTAACTAACTAAATAAATACTGTTCCCTAGTTACTTACTAAAGCAATGCAAGATGAAAGTGTATGGGTATCTCTTGTCAGGTCCAAAAACAGAGTGCACTTATGGCATCTCCCAGTAGTATTCAAATACAATTTCATAGCTTACTACAGAATGACCACATCTGGTAACCTGAACCTGTGGTTCCCACACTACCCCCTCAGTAGAAACTGGGCTAGGATCTGACACTAATGTGTCACAATACTGAACTTTAACTAAGGTTTATTACAGCATCTAAAAACTGTAAAACAATTCCAGAACTTCCACCCTTCCTGCAGAGACTAATAAGCTATTATCCGGTACCCCAGGGTATCAGTTAGTTCACAACTAAGGTCAACAGAGCAGGACCCCAGTCTAGGCCTTTGACAGACATTGCATCTCTGGCTGCATTCAGACTTGTGAGATAAAATCTTTATGGCCTAAACCAAGTCATTTAATTTCAGGCTATTTTTCTTCAGGTTAGCTGGGCTGAGCTTAACCCCTTCCCTTCTAGGTATTATCTGTTAAAATATAGACATTTCATCAACTACAACAATACAGTCTGACATGCATGTATATTTCTTTTCTGTCCAGTGTTGATAAATTTTTAACACAATCAACTTTACAAATACATTTTCAACACAAGTATCTATGCAATTCAGTTTGATATACAAATAACATAATTCTTTACAAAACTTCAGCAAGCTATGGTGGCATATGTTACACATGTACTGCCCTTCTATCTCTAGCACAGCTGGCACTACCTCACATCATCACAGCTATAATGAAGGGCATATCTGATATATTAGGAGGTAGGTAGTGTTCTAAGGATGTGGAAAGAAGACTGACCCCTCCCCCTCTTGTAGAGAAAACAAAATGGTACATAAGTGCAATTTATTTTTATGCATTTCTTATGTGAGCATATTGAATCTATCATATACACATGCTGCATTGTCCACAGACACATATTGCAATGGGGTCCACAAGGCAAATATAGAAAATGTGTGACAGAGAGTGTATAAGTGTGCCTGTGCGTCTGCTTATGATTCTGGGTAGTGATGGTGGGCATATGTGTCTGTGCATGAGTAACAGAGGCAGACAGCTATACAGATTGACTGAAAAGGAGAGGCAGACAGATATACAGACTGACCGAAAAGGAGAGAGATAATTGTTTGGTAAGGTGACCAAAGTTAATTCTGTCTGATAATATTTCCATTTTAAGGTTATAGAAGTCTCAGTTCTGGTTCTGGTTTTTGCTATGTTCAACACTGGCAATGAACTGGATAGCAGAGCAAGCCGTCATAATGAACTTTAAACAAAAGATATGCAGTCAAGTAAAATGCATGTCTTTGTTAAGGTTTTATCTTCATTAGAGACAACAGAATGTCTCTGTTGAAGAAAAAGGAAAAAAGATTGTATTTAACATCACCTCCCTTTGATGATTAGCAAAGCAGTCTGTATCCTGCTGAATGAGGTCATGCATTACTTATGCAGATGCAGCTTAACTAACCAGTTTCTCATTCCAAAGCAGAAATAAGTGGAAAGCTTAAACTGGGAAAACTGCTACTTGCAACTGTTGCATGGACTACAAGGAGTATGCTTATCTCAGCTTATCCTTCTTTTCCCGTTGTGATACCAGCGTTCTGAGTCAGCCTTTTCTGCTTCATTTATACATAATTAAACCACACATGCATGTAACAATGACTGATTAAGAGTTACCTAACGTAATGACTAGAAATGACTAATATAAAACACTGAGATATAAAATACTGGCATATAACTACTGGGCAATATCAAGGACTAGGATTGGGTCTCCGATCATAACAAGTTTATTACACGTTCAAGACATGTATGCCAAGAAATTCTCCTCAAAAATGAAGTCTGAGAGGTTAATATAGGCAACCATGTTGAGAACACATAATTAAATGTTATGATCAGTGACCTGCTCGCAATTCTTTGCAGTTTGTGGAGCTTTACTTGCTCCATGTACTAGCAGTTCTTAGGAACAGAAAGTATTTACGAGCTTGGAAAAATGATAATGCACTTTACATTGTCAAACAGATTGTAGCCCACAACTCAGCTTCTTTGCTTAATGATTCTGGACAAATCCAAAAATAATGGAGGAATATAGGATCAAATCTAGGGATAGTTTATAAATATTGCTCTTACTAACTTAAAAAAGTTAATAGAAGAAAAGGCTTTGAATCAATATGCATTTTCTAAATAATAAGTATTAAGAAACTCTAATGCTTGGCACTATTGACTGACTATAATCCTCAATACTTTACCAGAAAAAAAATTACAAGGGACAGAGCAAAAAATAAAGAAACAAACCCTGCTACAGTTCAGAGGCCTGGACAGCAGGCACAAATAAAGTCCTTATACTTTGTGCTACCGTTCTTGTTGGCAGGCACTGTCTGTTGTTAGTCCTCAGTGTGATAGCTGATCATAACAGCTTAAGCACCCATGCGTTGCAAGAGGAACAGGGTTTGAAAGGCAAAAGCGCTAGAAATACATGCGTTTTTTGCAGGGTGATTGAAAGGTATGGATGTAAGATAAAGTAGTGGACTATTATATGGATTAATGATGTCATCACAGCAGAGCTGGAATGGCACAGTTATGCATATCATGAGCTGCACACATTTAGTTTTGTATTATGTCTTGTCACTACATGCAAAATGTTAATTTCAGAGTTACAATATCAATCAAGTCAGTTATTTACAGAATCTTCTGTACATCTTGCTAGGGAAAAGTGGCATAAAACCACTGCACATTATAAAACAGATAAAAACAGAGATGAGGTTCATGGTGAACTGACAAAAAGATTTAATAAACTGCTAAGGCAAAGTCATAGTGAGTTCAAAAAGTTCAGACAACATTTTCATCTAGTTTTGTAATCTGGTATATATATATATGTATATATGTCTTCTACTTACCCCCAAGAAACAATAATACTAGACAACTTTAACATTGACTGGAAAAGTGTTAATGCTGACAATCCTACCTCTCATATCAACCTCCATGGCTTTACCCAAACCATAACCTCTACAACAAGAATCAACAACCCTAATAAAAAAGAGAGTACCTTAGACTGGATACTCATAAACAAAGTAAAACAAACTTACAAAGTAGGAACCCTGCCAGATGATGTAAGTGATCATTCCTTGACCTACATCACAAGAGAAAAGAAAGACTTTCCCAACCCCCCCACCTTTAGGATAGCACGCTCTACCAAACACTTTAACACAGAATTATTTCAAACTGAGCTCAGAGCATGCACCTGGAACCCTTTAAAATCCCTTCCACTTGAAGAGGCTGTAAAGTATTTTAACACTACATTCTTATCTATTCTTGATCAGCATGCTCTTACACGTTCCATCAGAATGAAGTCCAACACAGTCCCATGGCTCTCGAATGAAACTAGAAATTAAATTCTACTTAGGAACAAAGTCTGGGCCAAATGGAGATCTAATAGAGATAGCTCTGATCATCTCCATTTTAGGCAGCTTAGAAATAGTACAAAAAAGGCAATACTTACAGACAAAAAAACTACTACTGCAAACTTCAACAAACTCATCAAAATAATCCCCAACAGTTCTGGTCTTGCATAAATAACCTCCTTTCCCCAGGTAACTCCCGAACACCCACCCCACTTGATGCAGATCCAAATACTCCCCATCAAACTGCCAGTACCTTTAACTCTTTCTTCACTGAGACTATACAATCTCTAGCTAGGCAACTTATCTCTGATAACTCCAGCCTTCCCATCAACTTATCACACTCTTCCTTGAAATTCATACTACAACCCATTTCTACTTCTCTCATCTATAAATTTATTCATAAACTTAAGCCATGTACTCCATCTGCTGACGAACTTCCTTCCCAATATCTCCAAAAAGCAGCCAAAGTAATTGCCTACCCTATATCTACACTTATAAATAGGACAATTCAAGAAGGAACCATCCCCGATATCTGGAAAATATCCCATATTCCCTGACTCTACCACCAAACTTTTGGGAATAACCATTGACAACAATCTCTCATTTGATCACCATATAAACAACACCATTAAAATAGTCAACAGAAAAATAGGATCCTTATATAGAATAAAACCTTTCTTAACCTCAACAGTCAGAGCCAAGATCATTCACTCCCATTTAATCTCAACTCTTCTGTATGCCTCACCTATATTTACCAACCTTAAGAAAACTAACCTCAACAAATTAGCAACTTCCTACAATAATATTGCCAGATTCGCTACTGACAATCCCTTCAGAACTCATCACTGTTCTAATCTTAGGCAACTAGACTGGCTGTAATTCCAAAACCATCTGATAATTCCCCAACTCACAATTGCCCACAAAACATTTTACCAACCCAGTAATACCCCTATACTCTCAAAACTCTTAATCCCATATAATAATCTGAACTCCTTACGCTCTTCTAGCAAACTCCTTGCAAGCTTAACTAAGTCTAATAATACAGCTGGTGACTCTCTGTTTACTAACACAGCAGGAAAAAACTGGAACCTGCTACCCAATGAACTAACACTAATTACATCCTTGCCACTCTTTAAACAAACACTAAAAAAATACCTCCAAAGGCACTGGCTATGCCCTTGTAGTAACCCTAACAACTGCCTTTTACCCCTCTTTCTTATTCTTCTAACCATACTTCCAAACATTTAAATACTTAGTCTTGTAATTAAGACTGACACTATTTAAACTCTAATAAACTTATTGCTTAAATCCTTTAACCTGATGTGAACTATTGTACATAATAATTACTGTATTATATATGTTTTAGCTTTCTTAAGCTATATTATGTTCACTGTACTTTTCTTAAGTGTTTTTGATCTCTAATAATCCAAGAAAAGAATGCTTCGTGCCTAAGGTTCCACCAAGATATTTTCGAAAATTTATTCACATACACGACTACATAAACGCCTTTACATAAAACATAAACATTCGCGTTTTCGTCTCAACAAGTGGGACTTCATCAGACAATAACCAGTGATACACTCCTTAATTAAATACTTAATTCATAAATAATTAATTCATTTTAACCAATGGGGATGACTTCCAAAATTTCAAATAAGCAAATCAACGCCGTTCTACATACATAAATATTAATCCATACTAAATAATTTATTTGCTAAAAACTTTAATTAAGAAACACTGTATTTGATTATTATTGTATACCATATAATTTCTTATATACTTCACTATAAATTATTTTATATAACTTACACATTCATTAAAACTAATAAAAACATTTTGTATAAATATAGCAAAACTAATAAAAACATTTTGTATAAATATAGCAAAACTAATAAAAACATTTTGTATAAATAAATTATTGGTGGTTAATTTAAATGCATACGTTGTGGTGTTTTTGATCTCTGTTATGTTATAACTACCTGTTTTTTTTGGTTTATTAATCCTAATTAACATGTAACAATATCTTTACATATTTGTATATCTGTTTGGAGCTTTTCTCCCCGGGCCTCTACTGAAAATGGATATATATCCAGCTAGACTAGCCCGGTTAACAAATGTAAAATAAAAATAAAATAAATATATATATATATATATATATATATATATATATATATATATATATATATATATAGTAAAATAAAAATAAAAAAAAATATATATATATATATATATATATATATATATATATATATATATATATATATAGAGTTATGTTCAGTGATGCCTGTCTGGTGGTGATTAATCTGGATGTACACTATCACATAGGAATAGGTGTTGAACAACTGTGATGTCAAATGGAGATATAGCCATAGGGCTATTGTTGCATAAGTATGAAGTTCTCCAGGCTTAGTGTTAGTGTTAAAAAACTATGGAGATGTAGTCTTGTCAGCACAGCCTACACAGGGATGTGCATTCATTGGAGTGTTGTGTTACATCATCAGCTGAAAAAAGTCTGTGTATATGTAAAGATATATATCTATACATTCCAAAAATGAACACTAGTTAACACGGTGATAGAAAGCATTTCAAGCACAGTGTAAATATTGTTATTGGTATGCTATATGAGTAATGAAGTATTTACTATCACTCTCTGTGCAGTATTAATCAGTGCTGTAAAACTTTAAACACAGCACATACAAATGCAACCATAGTTCTCGCAAGGCAGTATTACCCATTAAATCAAACCACTAGAAATTATATTTAATTTATTAAAATGGAAATAAAATAAATAACATGCATTATGACTAGACAAATGAAAGTTCAGAGATAAACTAAAGAGTGGAAACATAACTATAGTTATTAAAATGGAAATTAAATAAAATAAATAACATGCATTATGACTAGACAAATGAAAGTTCAGAGATAAACTAGAGTGGAAACATAACTATAGTATTCAAGCCACCTAAAACAATAGCTGACTGCAACTTTAAAATAACTTAACCTTATTAATTATCCTAAATAACTTAACTTTCAGTATTCATTACACTTCATTGATAATATTACGAAAAAGCTTGAAAGCACGGCAGCTCATTCATAAAAAGCCGCACATCCCTACATAAAGCCCAGTATCAAGTGTAACTTAAATATAGAGCTTTTCTGCCCAGGCCTCTGCTGAAAATGAATTTCATCCAGTCAGCCTTTTCCCGGTCAAAAAAGAATAATAACTAAATAAATAATAAATAAATAAATGTAAGGAATCAATCACCCACATAAACAAATAGGAAACAGCAATAATAAAATTAAATATTTATAAAATAACATAGGTAAACTGAATACATGAGAACAATGTGGGTATGTGGTTTGTACGACCTGCTTAATATCCTGCAGTGCAATAACAGAAATAAGGTCGCTATTGGCTGGGGGGCTTAAGTGGATGAAGTTTAATCTCACTGGTAGAGACTAGTTGCCAAGAAATGTCTTGCCCTGTAGAATTAAGGAACAAGTTTGTGATGAGTGTCGAAGCCATAAATCACAAATCAAGTTTCTTAATCCTGCAATACAATTTCTACATCAAAGGAACCAGACCCTATACATTCCATTTTTTTTTGTTAAAGCAATGTTCCCATTGACCATAATGGGGTATTTTAAGTGCCTTAATTTATTCTAATAAGTACATTGTGTGGAATTTTATGAATGATTTTTGTGAGTGGTTTTACAGTCTAGTTCTGAAGTAATTTTTTAGTGACATGACTAAATAGATGACTACATACTTAGTGTCATCATAAACTCACTAGATGACACCAAGATGCTGCAATAGGAACTGTCCTGAATAAATCACCGGTGTCAAAACTATGAACTAAAACTAAATGCCATGAACTGCATGCTAGTATCCTCTGACAAGCATTACTTTCCCTGGAAATATCATATTTATAACGTATCCCTCAATACCTGTCCCATAGATAGGTATCTGAGAGCCTATGTCGACAATGAAGTGTCTTTTAATTACCACATGTCTGCTGTTGTAAGAAAGCCCTTTTTCATTGAGCAGTTTATATCTAAAAATATTGTGTACAGCTCCAGGGATGCAATTATTCCACTGTACTCAGCTCTCATTAAACATATTATTGAGTATAATTTCCATTTACATATATATATATATATATATATATATATATATATATATATATATATATATATATATAAAACTGTGGTGGTGGTGCGGTGCTGCGGTAGCGTTGTCGCCTCACAGTTAGACATTGCACGTTCGATTCTCAGTTAGAGCATCTTCTGTGTGTTGACATGCATGAGTGGGCATTCCTTCGCTGATGGTTGTGCGTTAGGCCCGGCAAGCCAGCACGTAAAACTCTACTGCCAATCATTAGCGGACCAGATTTCCACTGTGGCAACCCCTAACTGGGAAAAGCCGAAAGACAGTTTATATATATATATATATATATATATATATATATATATATATATATATATATATATATATAGATCTAGGACGTTTGCTCAGTCCATAACACACTTTAACGAAAGCGCTTTTATCGAAAAAGCGCTTTCGTTAAAGCATGTGAAAAAAAAAAAACACTTAATTTACATTTTAGCAGGGTGTGCCCCCCACACCCCCCCTACTTTAATATTCTCCCTCCGAGACCGCACTTCAGTGGGGAAAAGTGAAATTTCACTTACCCGCACCGTAGTACAGCATCAGCAAAAGTCATACTTACGTGAAAGTGCTGCTTCGGTGAATAGCACTTTCACATAAGTATGCCCAGCTGTTTCAATTTCGGTCATTTGCTCAGTCGAGCAAACGTCCTAGATCTATATATATATATATATATATATATATATATATATATATATATATATATATATATATATATATATACCTGTCCAAACATTTGTCAGAAATGGAATGACCGCAACACTTTCTCAGTAAAAAAAAAAAATCAAGGGCCTAAATGATAAAAACTATGCTGATTGTCACAAGGCTACATCCCTGTTGTCAGTATCATACAGGCTGCTGGGAGGTGATATCTGCCTTGAGTACAGAGCTTCAACAGACCCACTTTTGTCAGACCTATCACACGTTTCCAAGTCCAGTGGTATCATGAACATTCACTCAAGGGATCTCAATCTCTCTTTTGCAAAATAATTAAGACATGTTTGAGGGATAGGTATGTATAGCAGGAAATGCTGTTTCTATGGAACTGCTCTCCTTTCCATATAGAGAAAAGTACTTCCATTAATCCATTCAAATGTAATTTGGATGAATTGGTAGCTAAAATGCAAGTTCACCCCATGTATAACACCACTGTCCCTCGTGGATAGGAGAAACATATAAATGTTACAACATATCCTTGTCTGTCCCATCTCTGGGTTATTTGTATATAACATATAACATATGAGGACTAAAATCTACTGTGGTTATGTAAGGCTAAATTGCTTAACATCCTCATAGACCAACAGCCTATTATGTTCCTATGAATCTATGAAGCTATGACAGTTCAATATTTTATGTTCATAGGTTCATAGGTAGGTACTAGGCTATTGGCCCAAGGGCCTACATAAGCCTAGCCAACAAGGTTCTCTGGCTTACGCCACCCAAGAAAGTTATTTTCCTGTGCCCCTGTGGAGCAGAGACACAGAAGTGATCCTGGGGTGTATTTATTTTAGTGCTTTAGTAGTTCACTGAGGCTATGTTGGGATATGGTAGTTTTAATATTTTGATATGTTTTTCCTCAGTTTATTTTTAGTCTCTTTAGAATTCTCTCTTTTGCCAATAATGTTTTTATTCTGGTTACCCAGTTATGTTTAGTTTTTAATCGAATACAAGCACTGCACCACAACGATATAACTCCCAAGTGCTGGATGTAGGAAGATAACAGCTCGCCCGAGTGGAAAAAGTATTTTATTTACTTAAAAAACAAAGTGCACAATGGCATATACACACGTTAAGCGCTTTCAACTGAAAATAAATCAGTCTTCCTCAGTTCTGAGGAAGACTGATTTATTTTCAGTTGAAAGCGCTTAACGTGTGTATATGTTTAGTTTTTACTTTATTTTTATGCTGTTGGAACTAACTCTCTGAGCACAGATCGGGAAAGCTCAACTCTCCAGTTGTTTGTTTCCATAATAAAACACTACCAGTGCACATATAGAAGCCACACTGACAGTGACTCCTTTCTTTTGAGTGAATTGGAGAGAATTATCTCTTATTCATGTTTGTTTGACTCTGGAGATGGTTCAGGGCTTAAGATGGGTTCCCCAAATGGAGGGTGCAATGTGGTTTGCCCCTTTGCAAAATATACTTACAGTTATTTTTTTTGTTGGGTTGATTTCTCAACTAGTTTTTCTCTGGAATTTGGTTATTTGATACGCTGTAAGTGGACAAGTCGATGAAGAAGCTAATTATTATTCTTTTATTTTAATTTTTCATGATAATAGGAAATAGTTTTGTTTCCAGTGGTTTGAAGTAGTTGGGCCATCTTGTTTCATGCTTGCTTCTGTGGAATTTCTTAATTCAGTGTATAAAGTAATACAGATATATTCATTTATTGATATATAGGTAGAGAGGCAGATAAATACCTAGATGGATATAAGGATAGGAAGATTATAGATTACAGACAGACATAGATAGAGATATAAATATTGCATTTCTACTGAGTAGGGAATGCTGTATATATTTCAGGCTATTTTATGGTTTACCTTCCTTTTTCAGTTAGATTAATTGCAGATTAGAGTGTAAAGGGCAGCTTTGGGTGTAGTAGAGTGCTCTGATACATATCTTTGCTTCTGCTGGTTTGTGTGCACTGTGTAAATGTTTATTTTAGCAAGTAGTGTAAATATATCAGTTTTATTGAACTTGTGTAGTTGATGTCTCATACCTATAGACAACCTGTCTGGTTATGTCTTTTACCTCTAGTTATTTTTACATATGTGCACAGTATCCTAAATACGTGTTTTTATCACACTCCATACCTAGTGTCCAACATATATGTATAGACATGAGTTCCCTAACATCGGTCAAGTGTTTGACTATTTGCTTCTATATTTGTGCTTGTTGGATCAATACCACATTTTCATAGGTTAGTACTAAGCTAACTGCCCTTGCGAGCCATTTTAAGCCTAGCAAATTATCCCTTGTGAGACTCAAACCCTGCACCTTGTGTTTGTAAGGCAAACACCTTAACCATTAAGCCACCCTCCCAACCAATTTAAAGTACAACACAGTACATTATCAGCGATCTATCTGCATACTGTGGGAGTAGAACCCTCCGCCTTCTGCATCAAAAGCAAGTATACTACCTGCTGTGCTACTAACAATGCAGAATAATATTTTGCAGAATAATGCTGCATTTGAATCTTGTTCAGAGAGTTATAGCACTGCTTTGGTTTTATCCCACTGTCATACAATTGTGGAGTTGGTATAGCTAATTAATAGGGTGTGGAAGGTTAAGCTCCTGTTGGTAGGAACATAGCCCTCCCAGTGTAAATGCTTACTGTTTTGTATGTTGTTTATTTGTCTGTACTACAGTATCCCTGCACTATGTCTCTGACTGGTAGTACATACATAAAAGAATAAACAAAGCAGATAAAGTCATGCTGTTAGTCACTGCATTTTCTAGCTTACTTCAATATTAGGAAGTTTACATGAGGCCTAACGTTTGTTGTCTTCAGTAACTAGATTAATTGCTACATAAATGGTGACCTGTGTTTAAAGAACACCTAAAATAATGCTACCCCCAAATAACTGAGTAAAGAAGAAAAAAAGCAAACAAAAATGCCTCTTCATAAGTGCATGATGGTTTATACACTGAACAGAGTTTATTTCACAGCCAGTCTTGTAAGGCATTCACACAATGGAGTCATGCCTCACAGCACTGTGGGTTTTAGGTAGTAACTGTAGCATGCAGGTTTCCGCATCCGTTATTAGCTATTTAGAAAATGGACTCAGTTAACAAATAATCTAATTGAGAAATGGGTATTTAAATATAGTGAGCTATTTCGAAACACATTCCTCTGATTAATGGTAATCTAAAAAAAAAAATGCAGCCATTTTAAATAGGCTTTGCATTAAGTATTTATGTAGGTAGCATTACATATTCTTTTAGTATGACATCTCATTTGGATGTCACTACAGCAAAAACACAGCACCCAACTAGAGCATGCATATTTTAATGTGTAAAAACACAACAAACAGACTGGTTTCGGCCCAATGGCCTTTTTCAGTGTGAACCACAATCAGTATAAGCACCACATTATATACCAAAATGTAATGGAATAATCGAACATGAATTAAACAATTGTTATAAGTGTTCATTAAGAGCAGGTGGAAAAAATCCACCTAGTTTCACAATCCAGGATTTTTTCTTTTTATTTAACAATTTGTGCCAACCTGTTTTTAGGGATCTATGTCACAAAATTCTATCAATAACAATAAATTTAAAAGTCGCTGTCTTATGGATGATGGTATGCTTATACAAAGCATTTGCTAAGTGATAGTTTCTAATGTTGCTGAGATATTCCGAAATGCACAGTTTAAGGGGTCTGGAGGTTTGGCCAACATAAAAGGCTGAGCATGAACAGGCTACAAGATAAATAGCCCGATCATTGTTACAATTACCAAACACATTAATAGAAAAAACCTTAGAGGTATTTTTACTAGAAAACTCTTTGGGCTGACAAATATATTTATAGAAAGAGTAATGGCCACTAGGGTGGCATCCCACCACTTGTGTATCATCCAAAGTAGCTTGTACAGAACATCCCATAGGCACCAATTGTTTATAATGACTGAAATGACTCCCCAAGGTTTTGCCCCTATGGAAAGAAAATAAACATCTATTGCCTAATAAATCACACAATTTATAATCAGTCAAAATGATTTACCAGTGCTGTTGCACTATATCTAAAAATTCATAAGTATTCCTACCATAGGTAGTAGTGAACCTGATTTTATTGTCCCCTTGAGGGCTATGATTCTTATATTTATGAAGGTAATTTCTGGAGAGTAGTTGCACTTCCCTACTGGTCTGCCTAACCTTAGATAAAGAATATCCACGTTCCCTAAAGTGGTTTATTAAATCTTCAACAAAATGCATATAATCTTCAGTATTTAAGCAGATTCTATGTATTCACATAAATTGTGACTTAGGAATATTGGCAGTGATATGTTTTGGATGACAGCTGGAGGCATGTAGTAACATATTTGAATGATAGGGTTTTTTGTACAATAAACTAGACAAGATACTATCAAGTTGTTTAGATATAGTCACATCCAAAAAAGAGATGGAAGAAACATCATAATTAATGGTAAACCTGATACCCCATTTATCTTCATTCAAATACTGGACAAATTCCTGTAAATATACAGCGTCTGACTTCCACACCATCCAGCAGTCATCCAAAAACCTATGCCAGATATCAATTTCCCCAAGAAAAATATTATGGTTATTATCATATATAATAATCTGCTCAAGATAACCCATGAAAAGGTCAGCATATATGGGTGCAAAAGATGCAGCCATAGCTGTGCCTTTCAACTGCAGATAACATTTGGTGTTAAAGAAAAATACAGTTTTATACAAGACATGCTCCACCAAATATATAAGAAATGTATTGAAACCGGGACTGTATAAGGACATTTTATTAAGCCAAAATTCAAGGGCACATAAACCCATCCAGTGTGGAATGTTAGCGTAGTGGAACGTAACGTCCAATGTACACAACAACCAAATGGGTTGTAATTGGGTATCGGAGACTATGTTCAAGAATTCCATTGTGTCCTGTATCCTGGCTCTAACTCCAGTTAATAATGGCTTAAGGTAAATAGTAAGGTAGGCAGACAAGGGTTCAGTGTGAGAACCTTTTCCAGAAACTGTGGGTCTTCCTGGAGGTTTTTTGATATCTTTGTGATTTTTGGAAGACGATAGAAATATTGTGATGATGGATCCTTAACCTTCAAATGAAACATTGTACGTTTATCTATGATACCTTCATTAACTGCAGATTCCACTGTGGGGTCATAGGGCATACAAGTATAGAATCTTGCATCTTGCAACTGATTATTAGCTTCTTCAACATATAAAGATTTGTCCATTAGAACTGTTGCTGCACCCTTATCTGCTTGAATAATAATATTCTTATTATTTTTTAAAGGTGTCAAGGCATTCACTTCCCCTAACGATAAATTTGAAAGAGAAACGTGTTATTGACGATTCAAACCAAAATGTAATTCCTTTAATGTACATTTGTGAAATACTTCCAAATTTTTATTCATAGGTGGAACAAAGGTTGACTTATTAAACCTGAAGCTATTATTTACATTATATTCATTAGCACATTCTGTTCCCTGAAAATGCAATTTAAGGTTAAGCAATCTGCAAAATGCATACAAATCTTCAACAAAGGTATCTTCAGGAACACAAAACCCTGGAAAGAAATGTAGACCTTTATTTAGTAGCACATAATCAGATTCAGATAAAACAGCTGAAGAGATATTGTTAACATTATTAGAGGAAGTTACCTGGGTTTCAGAAAATTCAACATTGCTTCAAACTCCTCAAACCAATATCCATGATAGAACCAATTGGCCTCAATATTTCATTATGTGGCAAAAAACCACCAAAAATGTAGATGCAAAGAGAGCTGGAAATAGAAGCTCTTACTCCTGCAGATGCCACCAGCAGACTCAGCAAAGGAAACTGCCACAACCAAGACCTCTGCAAGCATGGCAGGTGCAAAGGCTCAAAAACCAAAAGTCACTTCGGTGTGTTTCAGCTATTATGAGGGCCGGAAGAGGAGAATACCATTGGGTCTTCAGATTTTGGACTTTTTGATGGTGATGTATCAGAAGAGGTGAATACCGTTCTGATTTTGTTACTTGGAAGCTGAACTAGGCCTCTTTATTTCATGGCACTTACTGTTTTGCTCTTGCCCTTTAACGACTGTTTAGATTTTTTGGGGCCTTGATTTTTTCCTTATGAACAGTAACAATCCTTGTGAAGGAGCAAGAGTCATGTTTGACTGTTAAAATCATTTGGTTTTGATGGACAAATCATAATTCTGTTTTCAATAGAAGGACTCAAGTTTTATTTTTTGAATTGCATTTGTTATATTCTTCAAAAATTTTGTGAAACTATTAGGTTCATAGATTAGTACTAAGCTAACTGCCCTTGCGAGCCATTTTAAGCTTAGCCAATTATCCCTCCTGAGACTCAAACCCTGCACCTTGTGTTTGTAAGGCAAACACCTTAACCATTAGGCCACCCACATTTATATGACTGACTATTCATCCATTTTGGATGTTGGTATTTGCTTATTCATAGTGCAACAGTTAGTTTTGTTTTTTTGCCACATATATTCATGTTTGATAAATAATGCTGTTTATTTTGTATGAGCTAAACTGTTTAATTGTTAGCATTTTTCAGCATGGATTTAACTGCTATTCTAAAGGGACTGTCAGCAGACTGAGAAGACATTTTGGTTTTTGGGATAGGGAATACAAATAATACAAGTCTCCAGACTGAATACAGTCTGGATGCAGCATGTATTTCTGTTTGAACAGCTCACCAAAGACATGAAAAATCTTAGATCATGTGTGGCATTTAAGACCTTTTAAAGCTTACTTGTAAAGAAAATTACTCCTAGGGGTTTGAGAATTCATATTAAACATTTAGTTGGTCAACCTGATGACATATTATTGTCTTCCTGGGCTAAAATTCAGCAACAACATCTTTACAGTTTGTTAAAACCTTATAAGAATTTTATGAATGTAGAATAGATACATCAAGTTTGTGAAAGGGCTACATCTTTTGAAGGCTCAGTCATTTATAAAAAAATGTTTTGATAAACTAAGGGAAGAGTTGCTTCATTTTGAACAAAATTTAAAAAAAAGAAAATTTTGTAAATTTAACAGGGATTTGAGGGACTGCCAATTTGGTAAGCCCTTTGAATATATGAAAAGTGGTAAAAATGTTAGATTTGCCCAGAAGGAGTTTTTGCCTATGGGGCAAAAGAGAAAAAGAAATGTCAATTTTGAAAAAAATCTATGAGTGATACTTCTGGTGAGGATTCGTCCTCTTATACTGACACAGAAATTGATAGACAGCAGAAGACAGCAGCCACTAAGAAGTCTTTTAATGTGGCACAAGATAATTTATCACATAATTCAGATTCAGTCCCTTTATCTCTAACAAAAGGTGGGGGGGCAGGAAACATAAGTCCAAAAATAAGCATAGATGGCTCTTTGGAAGCAATGTTGAATTTTCTGAAACCCAGGTAACTTCCTCTAATAATGTTAACAATATCTCTTCAGCTGTTTTATCTGAATCTGATTATGTGCTACTAAATAAAGGTCTACATTTCATTCCAGGGTTTTGTGTTCCTATAGATACCTTTGTTGAAGATTTGTATGCATTTTGCAGATTGCTTAACCTTAAATTGCATTTTCAGGGAACAGAATGTGCTAATGAATATAATGTAAATAATAGCTTCAGGTTTAATAAGTCAACCTTTGTTCCACCTATGAATAAGAATTTGGAAGTATTTCACAAATGTACATTAAAGGAATTACATTTTGGTTTGAATCGTCAATAACACGTTTCTCTTTCAAATTTATCGTTAGGGGAAGTGAATGCCTTGACACCTTTAAAAAATAATAAGAATATTATTATTCAAGCAGATAAGGGTGCAGCAACAGTTCTAATGGACAAATCTTTATATGTTGAAGAAGCTAATAATCAGTTGCAAGATGCAAGATTCTAAACTTGTATGACCTATGACCGCACAGTGGAATTTTAAAAAGAAATTGATGCTTTTTTGGAATCTGCAGTTAGTAAAGGTATTATAGATAAACGTATGATGTTTCCTTTGAAGGTTAAGGATCCATCATCACAATATTTTTATTGTCTTCCACAAATTCACAAAAATTAAAAAAACCTCCAGGAAGACCCATAGTTTCTGGAAAAGGTTCTCTCACTGAACCCTTGTCTGCCTACCTTACTATATACTTTAAGCCATTAATAACTGGAGTTAGAGCCAGGATACAGGACACAATGGAATTCTTGAACATAGTCTCCGATACCCAATTAGAACCCATTTGGTTGTTGTGTACATTGGACGTTATGCCCCTCTACACTTACATTCCACACTGGTCGGGTTTATGTGCCCTGGAATATTGGCTTAATAAAATGTCCTTATACAGTCCTAGTTTCATTACATTTCTTGTATGTTTGGCAGAGCATGTCTTGTCTAAAAATTTATTTTTCTTTAACACCAAATGTTATCTGCAGTTGAAAGGCACAGCTATGGCTGCATCTTTTGCACCCATATATGCTGACCTTTTCATGGGCTATCTTGAGCAGATTATTATATATGATAATAACCATAATATTTTTCTTGGGGAAATTGATATCTGGCATAGGTTTTTAGATGACTGCTGGATGGTGTGGAAGTCGGACACTGTAAATTTACAGGAATCTGTCCAGTATTTGAATGAAAATAAATGGGGTATCAGGTTTACCATTAATTATGATGTTTCTTCCATCTCTTTTTTTGATGTGACTATATCTAAACAACGTGATGGTACCTTGTCTAGTTTATTGTACAGAAAGCCCCATCATTCAAATACATTACTACATGCCTCTAGCTGTCATCCAAAACATATCACTGCCAATATTCCTAAGTCACAATTTATGCGAATACATAGAATCTGCTCGAATAATGAAGATTATATGCATTTTGATGAAGATTTAATAAATCACTTTAGGGAATGTATTCTTTGTCTAAGGTTAGGCAGACCAGTAGGAAAGTACAACTACTCTCCAGAAATGACCTTCATAAATATAAGAATCATCATCCCCAAGGGGACAATAAAATCAGGTTCACTACTATCTATGGTAGGAATACTTATGAATTTTTAGATATAGTGCAGCAGCACTGGGATATTCTTTTTACTGATGATAAATTGTGTGATTTATTAGACAATAGATGTTTATTTTCTTTCCATAGGGGCAAAACCTTGGGGAGTCATTTCAGTCATTAAAAACAATTTGCACCTAGGGGACATTCTGTACAAGCTACTTTGGATGGTATACAAGTGGTGGGATGCCACCCTTGTGGCCATTACTCTTTCTGTAAATATATTTGTCAGACCAAAGAGTTTTCTAGTAAAAATACCTCTAAAGTTTTTTTCTATTACTGTGTTTGGTAATTGTAACAGAGATCAGGCTATTTATCTTGTAGCCTGCTCATGTTTAGCCTTTTATGCTGGCCAAACCTCCAGACCCCTTAAACTGCACATTTCAGAACATCTCAGCAGCATAAGAAACAAACACTTAGCAAATGTTTTGTATAAGCATACCATCATCCATAAGACAGCAACCTTTACATTTATTGTTATTGATAGAGTTTTGGGACATAGATCCCTAAAAACAGGTTGGCACAAATTGTTAAATAAAAAGAAAAAATCCTGGATTGTGAAACTAGGTGGATTATTTCCACCTGGTCTTAATGAACACTTACAATAATTGTTTAATTCATGTTCAGTTATTCCATTACATTTTGGTATATAATGTGGTGCTTATACTGATTGCGTTTCACATTGAAAAAGGCCATTGAGCCAAAGCAGGTCTGTTTTTTGTGTTTTTACACATTAAAATATGTATGCTCTAGTTGGGTGCTGGCTTTTTGCTGTAGTGGCTTTTGGTTTTTGAGCCTTGCACCTTCCATCCTTGCAGAGGTCTTGGTTGTGGCAATCTCATTTGGATGTACCATGAAAATTATTTCTCAAGTAAATGTTTTGAGGTAATCTTATTCTTTTCCGAAGGCTACAGAACCTCAGACGCAGAAGTAGAAGTTGTCATTACAAGGGGTGCAGGACAAGGCTCTGCATGTAACAGAGTTCTCCCTTCTACAAAAAGCTATTTCTGAGGTTTAGCTTTGAGATTAGTTTAAGTAATGCTTTGTGCTTGGAACTATACTGCTGAATTACATGTGTGCATGTATGTGAGTATATCTGTGTGTGTGTGTGTGTGTGTGTGTGTGTGTGTGTGTGTGTGTGTGTGTGTGTGTGTGTGTGTGTGTGTGTGTGTATGAATGCATGTGTGTGTGTGTGTGTGTGTGTGTGTGTGTGTGTGTGTGTGTGTGTGTGTGTGTGTGTGTGTGTATGCCTGTGTGTGTGTGTGTGTGTGTGTGTGTGTGTATGTATGTGTGTGTGTGTGTATGAATGCATGTGTGTGTGTGTGTGTGTGTGTGTGTGTGTGTGCATGTGTGTGCGAGCCCACACGCTTGTGTATGTATGAGTGTGTGTGCATTTGTGTGTGTGTGTGTGTGTGTGTGTGTGTGTGTGTGTGTGTGTGTGTGTGTGTGTGTGTGCATGTGTGTGTGTGTGTGTGTGTGTGTGTGTGTGTGTGTGTGTGTGTGTGTATGAATGCATGTGTGTGTGTGTGTGTGTGTGTGTGTGTGTGTGTGTGTGTGTGTGTGTGTGTGTGTGTATGTGTGTGTGTGTGAGCCCACACACATGTGTATGTATGTGTGTGTGTGCATTTGTGTGTGTGTGTGTGTGGGGGGGTATGTGTGTATGTGTGCCTCAGCCTCCAGCTAATTTTCTTGTAGAGTCTGCATGTTTTCCCCATGTCTGCCATGCCACTAAAATGGACCATTTCCAGAAATGTTTATTTTGTTACATCTGATTCTGGTTCCCTCATAGATTTCAGAAGGATGGCAACTGCCATGGGCAGCCAAGGCTCATCCAAAATGGAAGCTAATTTGTGAAGCTTCTTAGTAATCTTGCAAAGAGGTCACTGTTGACATAGACCTGACTACTATGGCTTCAGGCAGAGAAGGCTTGGATGTTATAATCACCTTCCAGAGCTTAGCATCCCCCCTTCCCCCAGTAAAACAAATTACCTCTGTTCTGGGACCTCATGACATATCCAGTATAAAACTGTCATCTGCACACAACATATTAGAACTTTCTTTCCTAAGTTCACACAGTGTGCAAAGCAATGCTGGTGTGGCTTAGCCTTCTTCAGAGCACAGGAAAGATAAGTATCCTACTAGGAAGCCTCTTTTGTTTATTTACCTTTTGTATTTTTCTGTCTTACCTCTGGTAAGAGTATTACCTTTGCCTAGTGTGCTTGATGTTGGGTATGCTTTAGGGAATGTCATGGATCAAGAAATAAAGATGGTCTTTAGGGTAGGGACCTACATAATCATTTCATGCTCTGTTTAGGCCAGGAATACAATGTCAAGGAACAAATTCATCTAATATCCCCCTCCCATCCTGCAAGGATCTCTTTCTTTGCATTAGGGGTAATAGTACTAATATCCATAAAAGGACAAGACAAAGGGATTGCTACTCAGAAAGTAAGGACCATGGATACTCATTCTGGATCACAGCCAAATGCTTTCCTTAAAGTCGCAAAATTCAAGATGTTAACTCTGCAAGCTTTGTTGTCCTTCCTGTTGCCACAGGCCTTGATGGCCAGCTTAGATCCCCAGAATACCTGCTTTGACTTCACTATTCACATGGACCACAGGTGCTTTCTTAAATGTGAGGTGGGTGAATCTTCTTACCCTTTGGATCACACACTGTACCCAGAGTCTTCAAAATGTGCCTAGCTCTAGTAAATGCATACTGCAGGACAAAGGGCATCTGCATTTACCCATACAGAGATAACAGTAGCATTCAGGCAATGTCTTAGGTTGAAGTAGATAAGCCCTCAGTTTTTACATGGAATGCTTCCAGAGTCTCAGGCTCTCCTTCAGTATCCCAAAAATATAACTTTCCGCCAGTATCATATTCATGCACTCCCTTCTAGACACCAGTTGACAGAAGACATTTCTCCTGCAAGAAAAAGAGTAACATTTGGAACAATACATTCACAAATTAGTAGAGACAGGGAAGTCTTACCCAGAAAGTGCCTCCAGGCTCTGGGTACATGGTCTTGTCTTGATTGTACCTCAAATTTCACATAGTGAGACTCTAATGGTACCGGAGATCCACCTGACACTAACATTCCCAGTCTGCGGAAGAAATTATTCCCATTTTACCATGCATTTCCAAGGAGTTGAAGAGGTGGTTAACTCAAGCTGAGTTTACAAGTTCCTTTCTCTTAGCTATATCCCAACTGGACACTAAAAACAAATGCTTCTGACCTATACTGGAAGCATAGACACAGAAATTCAGAGTTCAGTGTTTGGGGATTGCAACCAAAAGAAAGAAATGTGAAAAGAAATGACAGCCTTGATTCAAGCACTCAGATCCTTCAAACCAACAGAGAAAATGTGTGCTGTACTCTTACTCCATGGTGTAGAGGGTTGGAGCCTTAACTCCATCTCAGACATTCTGAGATGGCTATCACCTCAGCCACAGCAGTAGCCATGGTGGGAGGGGTGGGAAAGATCAGCTTTGCCAGATCGCCCACTCTAGGAAAGGGGCAGGGATTTATTCCTGTGATAAGGAAACATCCTCCAGTGATGGGAATACTGCCATAATAACAGGGAAGATTTCATTAAAATTTGAACATTTAAGGAAGCAAATCCTACTGATTTTGCTACTTGTGATGATGTAAGTGATGTCACAAGCTCTACTTACCTAGGGCATACCAAAACATCTCCTGCCATTATGGAGTAGCATACATGATGCTGCAGGCTGCTCCATTCCTTTTCTTCTTCCCAACATGTCACTGGTGCAAACATAGCCCCAGGGAAATAATACCACAGACACTTAAGATAAAATTGAGAAACTGTCCAATTGCTTATCAGCTGTGTGGCATGCAGATGTGAGGAGAAAGGCACTGCTCCTTCAGATGGGTATAGACAATATGACACTTATAGAATATCAACAAGCAGCAAAGAACATAATCTTCTCCCTTGGCTGACTGGCCATGACTACCTGGATGACAGCACTACAGAGTCAGATGACCCTAAAGGCAGGTTACATTCAGCCCCAGCTGAATACATTGGCAGATCAACTCAGCACGTCAAAAGCAGGCCAGCATGAATGGATTTTATGCAAAGATGTCTCCATTCAGCAGGTGCATAGGTGAGTTTTCCCAGAGATACACCTGTTTGCATCCTCAAGCAGCACACAGATGAAACATTTCTGATTAAGAGCACTAACAAGGAGGCTTGGCAATAAATGCCTTCTCCATCAGATGGACAAGTGCCTTTGTAGATACAGTCTTTCTGATCTCTCTACTTCCCAGTGTGATCCAAAAGGTAAGGAAGGAAAGACCAAAATCACTGTTGATAGGCCTTTTGGTCCAGGCCATACTGTTTCTGCCTCTGCATAGAGATGTCCTAGGGAAACTACATGGAGGGAGGGGGTTTGGCATAATAGCTATGTTGTTTATCTTACAGACATAAGGTGCAGAATTTGATTCTCAGATGAAGTAACTGGCTAGGCTTAAAATGGCCCACAAGAATAGTTAGCCTAGTACTAATGTATGTGCTGACAATACTAGTGTATCTCCTATCTCACAACAAGGAGTGAGGCCCCCATATACCTCACCCTTGAACTACTGCAGCTCACAGCCTACGTAATCCAAATCTGTTGCCATTCAGGCATCAATTTTCAGACAATGTGTTAAATATACATAAAAGGTTAGAAAGCCAGATAGTCGGAAATATGACATCTCCAAATGGAAGAGATTTTTTCTCCTGGTACCATGAAAGGAATCAGGACTCTAACACCTAATGGGTATCCATGATCGTCTGTTTTACTTAAATTAACTTTTCACTGTGGAATTGGCCTAAACTTCTATCATATAACAGGAAAGAGTTCAAAAGGACAAGTATAACTGAGCAGAATGGGATAGTTAGTCTCATGGTTTGCAATGTGACAGAAGACATCTCGGAAGTCCTAAGACAAATGCAGTAGTTGTAGGCTATAGCTTTTATCGCAAGTAGAACTGCATTAGCATTCTGCACAATTCCATGTATCTCATTTAAAGTGCTATTTCAGTTGATGTTATTGATGCAGAACAGTTGCAAAACTGTCTAATATAGGGGTTTGGTTTGAAATGATTAAAATTAGGATTAGGCAGAAATGTTCCCTTTCATGTGCACACTCAGTACTAGCATTACTTTTTATTTATTTAGTTATTTGTTTGTTTGTTGGCAAGATCGGATAGCAATCATACAATTGTACAGAAACAAGCAAAATGCAGAGCTTGTATTTCTAGAATAAGTGCAGACATACAAATATAATGAAATGATTAACAGTCAGAAATAACTAACATAAGCATGACCCCATGTAGTTATAGAATGACCATGCTGAACAAGCTAAAATGTTTCTGAACGTAACATTCAATGAGGACAATAGGGAAGGGTAACACAATAATTACAAAGTACAGGAAAGCCTATATTTATAATTAAATATAGCAGAGTAGTACATTTGACTAGTAAATGTCAATCTACAAGTGATAAGATGAATTGTTAAATACAGTATTTACAGGTTAAGTTAGCAAATCCACGGTGGTGCAGCGGTAGCGTTGTTGCCTCATAGCAAGAGGTTCTCCCATTCGATTCTCGGCTGGAGTGCGGGGAGTGCATTCTGTGTGGAGTCTGCATGTCCTTCCCGCGGTTGGGTGGGCGTTTGAAAGACATACGTACATGGGCATGCCTTCATCGAAGGTTGAAGGTTGAATGTCGAGCTGGCACCTTGGCGTTTGTCAAAATTTACTGCCAATTATTAGCGGACCGGAGTTCTGCTGTGGCGACCCCTAACCAGGAAAAGCCAAAAGACAACAACAACAACAAGTTAAATTAGCAAAGACCAAAGATAACGGTTGTAAGGGCCTATTAACTTGCAAGCTGGAAAAATATCATACTTTTATTGTTTAGGTGTCAACACTTTTTATTTCTTAGAGATTCTGTTGCAAACATATATACAAAGGAGAGAATGCAAATACATCTAGATGGTCCAGCATGGAAGGGAGCAGAATTATACATTGCAGACTATGGTAGGAACTCTTGTCAATAGCTTCAGTGTGAATTTTGTTTTTTTTACAAAATCAATGATCAAATCTGTAGACTTTGTAGAAACACCGGGGGTGTCAGATTCTTACTCTGTGATTGCTTTTTGCACAGATGCTAGGGTAGAAAAATCCAGAACATGGACATCAAATAAAACAAGCTTGATACTGAAAAAAAAATAAAATAAATAAATAACCAGGGGGACATCTGAATGCTATGCTGTAGGATCACTAGAAAGAGAAAGATACCTTAGATCTTGGATGGTTGTTATTATGTTAAGGCAAATAAAATGTGCAGACAAGAAGTTGGTAGGGAAAAGCAGTGAGTTTGAAGATTCAGAAGTTGGGAGAATGCAAAGACAGAGAAAGATAAAATTTGAGAGCAGTACCCTGAAAAGAGGGAACAAAGCACAGTTATGCTGTCAGATGCTACATTTAGAAGTCTCAGTCTAGGCTCTGATGATTACACAGAAGGAGGTTGTGTGGAGCCAAGGAGAAAAAGACAGACGTATTTTGTCTCAAAGTTGACAGAAAGGAAGAAAGAAGCTGTTATAGGAAAGGTATGTAAAACACAGGAAGACTGCAGAGACACACAGGGATATTGAAGGGGAATACAAGATTTCTACAAGACATTCTGCAACTCGCAATAAAACAAATGAGTCTCGGTTCTTTGCTGCAGTAATAAATGTGGAAGAGAATAGAAAACCCAGTATGGGGATGAAAAAGAGAAAGGTAGCTGGAAAGGACAGACCTGGGATAGAATTTCATAAGGTAGTAATCACAGTATTAGTGGGAGAAATGTCAAGGGTGTTTAACCTTGGTAAAAGGGTAGAAAAGTGCTATAGAGCACACTCAAAACAATGTGAGACTTTAACCAAAAGGGAAGTTAAATAAAATGGAGAAGCTGGCATTTCAGCCCATTTTATTGATGAACACTGATGGCAAAATCGTGGACAAGGTGCTTGCACATAGCTGTAAGAACTGTTACCTAATGCTGCTCAGATGGAGCAAACAGAGACTGTACATGTCATACAGTCCATTAACATCTTGTCAATGAATTAATTCATAGTCATAGTACAGAGTTTACACAAGACGGGGGCACACATCATCATTTCTGACATAGAAATGCTTTTGATACCAGTGAATAGCCATTCTTACGTTGGGTAATAGATGGAATGACCAGTGAATAGCCATTCTTACATTGGGTAATAGATGGAATGAGCAGTGAATAGCCATTCTTACGTTGGGTAATAGATGGAATGACCAGTGAATAGCCATTCTTACGTTGGGTAATAGATGGAATGACCAATGAATAGCCATTCTTACGTTGTGAATAGCAATTCTTACGTTGGGTAATAGATGGAATGACCAGTGAATAGCCATTCTTACATTGGGTAATAGATAGAATGACCAGTGAATAGCCATTCTTACGTTGGGTAATAGATGGAATGACCAGTGAATAGCCATTCTTACATTGGGTAATAGATGGAATGACCAATGAATAGCCATTCTTACATTGGGTAATAGACTGAATGACCAGTGAATAGCCATTCTTACGTTGGGTAGTAGATGGAATGACCAGTGAATAGCCATTCTTACGTTGGGTAATAGACGGAATGAAAATAAGTCCTGGATTTGAAGGTTAGATAACATTTCCAGTTATTTATCAGTACAAATTTACGTAAACTGACAGTTTATCCTGCAAATCCAGACTGATACGTGCTGCAAGGCTAGACTTTCCTGTCTCAACTGCAATATTTCTGATCAGGATGGAAATAGTAGAAGTTTAAGTGGATTTCTGGAAAAAAGGGATAAAGTGCAACCAGAGCTCTACAGTCATTTGATAAATTCAAAGGATAATTGGGTGTACTGGGTAATGGAGAAAAATTGTAATAGTCTTACAAGAAAGACACAGGAGGAGATTGAAAGATTGGACACATGGAATACAAGTAATGCCAGGGCAAATTATCTGGGCCTTCAAATCTATAAGTTACTTAAGTAAACAA
>NC_056727.1:519923958-519931458 GCF_019279795.1 Protopterus annectens | reverse complement strand
TGTCATTGTCGGTCTTTTGCAGTTTCAGTTAATTCAGGTAGACCCATATATATATCAATATATATATCAATATATCAATATATCAATATATATATATATATATATATATATATATATAGATGTCTATATCCATATCTGAATCTATATACGTATCTATCTATCCATAAATATCTATCTGTCTATATAAATGTCTATATCTACATACGTATATATCCATATATATATATATATATATATATATAGATGATTTAGACATAGATATAGATATATCTATCTATATATGTATTATAATTTACTGACCTAACAAACACAATGGTGAAATCCAATAAGACTTTTGATTGTATGCTCAGTTCATGAAGTATGGCTAGATTTGTTAGTCTTATTAGAATGAGTATGTGATCTCTTAGTGAAATTCACACATATACCTTTATTATGTTTTTTGAATATTTTGAAAACTGAATAAAATTATTAAAAATAATTTCTGTAATAAAAGTTAAAAGGAGCTTGTCATTTATTGTATTATCTGTGATTTTTCACCTCTACTGCAGGTCGTTATCCCTTCCTGTTGAGAAAGTTGAAAGAGATGAACAAATCAGTGTTAATTCAAGTGTAGTCAATAATTCCATATCTTGTGCTTATATTTGCTTTGTAAAGATTTTTTCTTTGTTCTGTCTTTCTGGAAGTATGCCTGAGTTCTGTAATTTATGTTTTGTGCAGCTATTTGTCTCAAACAGAACAGCTTGCAAATAAGCACTGTTTTTTTGAGAGAACCATTTCAGTTAAATAAATAAAGATCGTCTGTGGTAGTACGTGTGAGGATATGCGTTAATAAAACAAATGCTGAGAGGTGTACTCTGTCATGATAATGGAAAAGTATTGATCTTTTACAATAAACTCTCTACCTTCAGCAGTTCTGAGCAGTTCTGTTCACCTTCACTGGTCATATCGTTTCCAGCAATCAGCTTTGGGTTATCCAGCTAATGTTAATCAATACAGCTTCCTCCATGATCAATAACTATCCAAAGTATCCTTCAGTGTTAGCGTGATATATGGATGCAAGTAAACTTTCAGTGACATGTTTTTCATGTGCACTCTAGTTCTGTGAGCTAGTAAAAATACAACCTGAAAGAGTGAACTGGTTAATGATTATCTGTTACTGTCTTTGTTACTTTATGGATTGCAACATTTTTACTGTGAGACACTGGAAAGGCCAGTTTAATAAGCAGGAACATAACATTTTCTCTCTAGAAAGGAGAGGACGACGATAGTCAGCCTTCCCTGCTCAGTGCCAAATGTTGATTTCTGTGCAAACACATGCATTTTGAAAATTATATCATTATGATGAATTGCTGACACATTGTACAGGAAGAAAAGAAAGAAAAAAGAAAGCGGCACAAACTTCTGAAAAATATAGACTTTTTATCTCTCTAAGGTAAGCCTTAAGTAGTAAAAATTCCCAGGCAATCACACAAAAACATAATCAGAACAGTATTTAAAGTGAAAATCATAGGTAACAACTTTAGGAAGTTGAAGAGATTCAGAGTTTGCTCCGCTACAAAGAAAATACTAATTTTATTTCTGAAAATCAGTATCTCTTGTGCTGTAACTCTCAGTTTTAGATCTGGCCAGGATTTATTTTGCCTGCTGTACAGTTTCCGAGTTAGACATTTAATTATATATTTATTTTTTTAAGATTTCTTCTACAGATGAATGCATATGTTTGGAAGTTTTGCATTTTCCATGCTGAGGTCAGTGAAAATATTAAGAAAACTACAGTTAGCTCTTATAGTAATGCAAGTGGGACTGTATTCAGTCTTATACTTCTCTTTACAATCCATATCTAACTACTCACACTGCAGAGGCCACAGGAAAAATATTATCAGTCTTACCGCCCCTTGTCAAAATGCTTGAAAAATGTATTCAGAAACAATTGATAGACTATCTCCTGCAGGAAAAACTCTTATCCCCTACACAACATGGCTTCCTTCCTTCCCTTAGTACTAGCACTGCCCTTCTAACCTATATAGATACTGCCAATAATCCTACAGATAACAGAAAACTATTCTCCTACTTATTTCTAGACGTGTCCAAAGCCTTCAACACATTTTGTGACAGCAAAGTTCTACTTCAAATGTCCTAACTAGGTCTGTCCCAGACCTCCCTTTTGTGGATTAAAAACTACCTGTCCAATAGATATCAGTCAGTGAAATGCACTCTATGCTTTCTCCTTAGCTCCCAGTCAGCACTTGTATACAGCAAGGCTCTATCCTTGGTCTTCTCCTCTTTTCAACAACATCCTCTATACTTCTGCACAACAAGCCACTTTAAAATAATATGCAGATAATTCCACTTTCATTTGTATATCTCACAACATGATACACCTCCAAACAATTACTCAGCAAGCTTTTACAGCTACTGAAACATGGCTTCTTCGCTCACGACTCATGCTTAACTCAAAAAAGAACAAACTATTACTTTTTTTCACAAATCCCTCTTTCATGAAAAAACAAAACTTTAAGTCCTCTCTCTTGAAGTCATAGCAAACTATTAGGGGTGATAGTGGATGATAATCTTACATTTGATCTGCATATACAAAATTGCATAAGAAAAAAAATCATCATAAGCTAGGGGTGCTTTACAGAGTCAAAAGCATTCTTACAGATGTAACTAAAACTACACTTGCCTCTACTTATCTCCTCCCCACGTTTCTTTATGATGCTTCCATCCTCACTTACCTCCAGGCTTCACAAAAATTAAAACTTGAACAATGCTATAACAAAATTGCTAAATTCGCAGCACATACCCCTTTCAGAACCCACCACTGTATAGCACTGAAAAGCCTAAACTGGTTATAACTGAGAAATCAACTAATATATACACAACTTTCTACTGCCTATAAAATTATCCAGCATCCATCTGCCTGTCCAGCACTAAAAAATATTCTGCACAACTATGTTCCTAGTCAGTCATTGCAATCCAGTGACCAAAATCTCCTGTATGTAAACCTGGCAAATCTTCTGGACTCGTACAAGGTTGCTAAGGCCTGGAACTTCTTACTTGTATCCATAGGGTCTATACCCTCCCTCCCATCTTTCAAAACCACTCTAAAAGACTTCCTAGCTAAAGTCTGGCTCTGTTCTTGCTCAAAACCAGGATAAACTATATCAGTAAATGTGAACAAGTACCTTTTTGTTTATACTTCTTACTTTCCCCTCTTAACTTACTTCCTTACTGCTGTCTAATTCTCTTTGAATTTCTCTCTAAATATACTATAAGTCTGTTTTTCCCTCACTTGAAATTGCAATTCCTATTTGTATTAGACTAGTTTACCTTTAATTTCTCTACAAACTGTCTAAAATGTCTCTAATATTAAATGATTGTCATATACCTTGTATTGATTCTTAACCAACATTTTTATAATATGTCTCATTTGTTATAATTATTTAAACTGCAGATTTTTTTTTGTTTTATTTTTTAAGATTGTAAAATTATTTGCTTTGTAATAATTCGGAGCTTTTCTCCCTTGGTGTCCTCTGAAAATGGGCTTCTATCCAATCAGACTTTCCCTGTATTCAAATGTCAATAAATAATAAATAAATAAATCTACTGTCATACAAGATATAACCCTACTGTTGATTGGAACTAAGCATTTGTCTTCATTTACTTAGTAGGCTTTGTCAAAGTGCCGTATTGACACACCCACTTCTTTAGACACTTTATGTTTAAACAAGTAATGCATACGTCTTAACATCTGCGTACAAGAAATATGGTCAAGGGCTAAAAATAGTAATCAGATAAAGGCCCAAAAATAGGGACAGATTTTAAATATTTCTCTTATAAACTTAGAATGTTGCTAGAGTAATAGGATTTGTGTTAGCATGCATTTTCTGAAGGTTGTGAAGTGTGAAACTCAAATCTATATCATTATTCAGTGATTTCAATCTTCAGTGATTTGCCAGAAAACCACAAATTTTACAAGGAACAGACCAAAAATATGAGGCAAAAATCTGGACATTTTATAAAAGTCTGGTAACTGAGAGGTATGAATTAAGGTTCCAGGGAACTGCTTAACATAGTTTCTTTTATTCATCTAAAACTGGGATCAGACACTATGGCACAGCATAGAACTTTTATTATAAACAAATACACTCACTGAACCAAACAAAATGCATATCACTAATGTGTTTTTGCAATCAGCTTATTTTGGTAGAATGTTCAAATAAGCTTGCCAAAACTAATTTAAACAGTGACACAAACCACATGTTAAAAACATGTTAAACAAATGCACGCATTCATGTAATGCAGCAGAACAAAAATGAATGTCTTGATCTTTTGCCATAAGGGCACCATTAAAGTTGCTAATGGGAGCTATCTCCATGTTGTCTGCTAAGACTAGACCAAAAAACATACTCATCATTGATGTTTTAGTCAGCCAGATATTAACACAGTTGCAAATATATGACCTTGTCTGGAATCTCACTAACAAGGATTGATGCAATACAGATCTATAATTATTTTATTTTTATTTTATTTATTTAACATTTGTTGACCGGGAATGTCCGACTAGGTTCCACAGAGCCTGTTTTCAGCGGAGGCCCGGGGAGAAACGCTCCAGATGCATGTCTTTGGAATGTGGGAGGAAACCGGAGTACCCGGAGGAAACCCACGCGAACACAGGGAGAACATGCAAACTACTATCTAGATAATCAGTGTGTAAACCAGCCTTCTAAATGACTGACATAAGCAAAGCCTCCTTTAAAGCAGATGCAATTATCCATTCCCTGCAGATAGGATGGTGCATTCTGGGAAGAGCAGTAAGAAAATCATTATCAGGAATAGTAAATTTATACGAATTTCAAGATGGTTAACACTCCTTAGAATCACACAACATTCCTCAGAAGCACATATCAGCATTCAACCTGATCAAGGCCAGCTTGGTGGCAAAACATTGAAGAGTTAATTCACATTCTCCTTCAGGTTCATACTTATAGGTGGCTAGATATGCTGGCCTGCATACTATGCCCACCATCTGAAGAATAGAATACAGATGGTTTAATGCAGAGGAGATTGAGTCAAGCAAGTACAATGTTCCCTAATTCAGCATTTCTGTGTAATAAGCTGAAAAATGTTCATCCAGTAAAAAAAGGACAGTGCAATGCCACCAGTACTCAGACAATTCACTAATCTTTCTTAGTTCATGGACCTCAAGAATGCACCATAGCTCATGAGGCACAAAGTGAAAAGAGCTTACATGACTCAGGGCTAAGAAATCAAGAGAAGTAATCATGACCCTACTTTAGGCCTTGGACACCTCATCAGGATCATCAGTACTGATTTCCGGCAGCTGTTTATCCAAAACATGAGACTTACAGTCTAAGAGTTACTGAACACCACCATACCTCTGTCTGTGGGATTCCACCTGGTACATTGACCATAAAGTGAACCAGCTAATAATCTGCCCATGTGACTGGTTCTACCACCAAGTCAGTGGTTGCAACATAAAGTTAGAACTCCAAGTCCATTGCATGTCCAAAAGTAACACTCTGAACAAACCTAAATCCCTTCATAATGCTAAAAAATTATTTGACAAAAGTCACAGATTGCTCATCCACCACAGTGCTGATGTCACCAAAGAGTAACCATGGAGATGATGTCAACACTGATGAGAACTCTAATGAATTCTGAAAAATAGCATCCTTCTGCTACCAGGTTGCTTTAATGCTGCTCCTGTGAAATATTCAGAGGTACTGGTAGCCCCAGCCATGGCATTTTGAGCTCAGCATCTGAATGGTATTAAATGGCTATCTCCACCTCAGCTAGAGCTGGCCAAAGTCACTGTGCAATCGAAAACCCAGGTCAATATTGCCATAGGAGTCTGTATACAGCTGCCAGATCAGTACTTCAGGAAAAAAATAATATGTGATTCCAGACTTGTGTCTAATGGAGCAGGTCTTGGATTATAATACAGCACAATACAGTACCAGAAACAGGACTATAAGACTACAGGTCCCATGTACCTGTACCAGATGAAGTGAGGAACTACAGGTACAAAGCACTGGAACGCATTATGTTCATAGGTTTGTAGTTAAGTACTAGGTTAGCTGCCTCTGTGGGCCTTTTTAAGCCTAGCCAATTTCTCTTTTTGTGCTCAAAATAACCTATCCCATTTAGTTATAGACTGTCCTCACCCATCCCGTAGGTGTGTACTAGGCTAATAATTACAATTACATATTACTTCTAATGAGAATATCTGGGATAGATAATATGAGGTTCCCATCCATGGGATACAGCATTTAGAAGCTGCCTATGTCCATTAGTAGTGCAAGGGTCAGTCCTGGGGTATATTTTATGTTTTGCATCCATAAATCTAAACTGTGCTTGAATATGGACATGGACAAACTTTGTTTTATGTGGATGGGGAGTCTGTTCCATAGCAGCGATATCCTCTGTGAAACATACGTGCCCCTCCAAAGTGTTCCATTGATGGTGCAGAAGAGATTTAGAAACCTAGCCTGACTATTTCTGATGTTATTTGACTTGCTGATGTGCAGTAAATCCACTGGTATTGGGTCAGAGGATGCCTTGCATGCCAAACACAGGTCACTAGTCAGCAGTCTGTAGGATACAGAGTATAGTGACAGGGATTTCAGTCGAACATGTTGTTTAGGCCTTGTACCTTTTTAGTAAGGTATCTTTGTGAGTGTTCCAGTTGTTGCATGCATTGAATTAATCCACATTTGGCAAAACAGTGGATTTAAATGATCCAGCCAAATGGAATATCAGTAGTCAAATGCTGATTGTGCACCACTTATGCAAGTCATTTATTTCACAGTTAGTTGGGCAAAGGAGCAGCTTGGCAGTCTGGAGTAAGATATCCTTTATAATCTCTCCATTGGATCCTGCAAGAACTTATCTTGAAAAAAATTACTTTGTATAAAGTATAGTATACACTTGTTTTTCCTTTTTAGATTTGAGTGAAACATTTCTCAACTCTAAAAATTATGCAGAATTTCAGTTTATCTGCATTACTTTGTGAGATACTTTGAAAAGTGTGCCTACATAACCTTTGCATATGCACTTAGTGCATATGTGTTTATTATATAAATGCATGTATTTATCTGAATAATGTGTGTGTGTGTGTGTGGGGGGGGTGTACTGCAAGAATTAATATTATCCCCACTACTATGCATAGTGTTCAGCAACATCCTCTCAGCAGACCTTCAACGAACTCCCTTAGCCTTGTACGTCAGTAATGGAATCATTTACAGGTTTAGCACGTCACATACTACCATCAATGAAGACTTAAGAAAATAATGTAAACTTGTCATCAGAAAGGCTTTTCTAATAAAAACAGTGCTAAACACCAAAGGATAATAAAGTTATGGTTTCTGTAACCACACAAAATCTCTCTTATGCTACATCAGTAGGGATACTTTGCAACAACAATGATACTGTTTGAGTCATATCTCACATCAAGTACTGTATTGGCTGGCTAGATCA